>NC_069508.1:90935911-91190911 GCF_027579735.1 Bombina bombina | reverse complement strand
GGGTGTAGTATGCATATACAACAATAACCGGACCTCTAGGGAGGGGAATATTAAACAGACAAACATTAGTTCAATACAATATTCATATGGTATACAATCAGTATATCTGGAGGAAATAAAGTAGGGCCGAGTTAGGACCAAGGAGCTTTTAGGCTAACTAGTGATATTGATAAACCCTCATGGATCCCTTATGCAAGCTGGGTATATACAACATCTAGAATCTACTGAGCTGAAATCATAAACATAACCTATGATGCTATAAAATATTAAGATCTATACAAAAAAAGAAAGAAATGGGCTATAATGTAGCTATTAGAATGTAAGTATACATGGACAGCAGACACATTTTGGAAAAGCATAGTATATGGGCTAGTAGGGCATAAAGCTACTGTATAATATACAAGAAGACACCTCAAACACTTCAAACGTGAAACAGTAGCCAAGCATAGAAGCTCGATCTATCTTATGTAATGGTGAACAGTCTTACACATCAACACAGCCGATGTCATGAATAGCTGAGAGATAGTGGGAGGGAAGCCTAAAACATCTCGGTAAAGAATAGGAGCCATTTGAATTATAAAAATACTCCCTACAATAAATCTGGGGAGATATAAATATGGAATATAATAAGTACTAGCACATAAACACTTATGCATAACTAGTATACAGGTTTTTTATTTACAAGGTTTGCTCAATCAGCTACAGTTAGAGAAAATATTACTCCAGGGGGCACGAGAAAGGCTCTATCCCAATAAAAATAACATAGCAATTATACGCTGTAAGCACATTATATATAACCTGGGTACATTATGTCAACAAATTGGTGAACTATATACTAGTTTCCAAGCTATCATAAGTATTATGGCTAGGGAATAGTGGATATTGAGGGCTCGGCCGTATTTTTTATCCCCATAGACAAACATAGAACAGCCGCGCAATTTGGTATCCAATATACAGCGTAAGGACTTACGCACGCAGAATTCAGAAAATCGACTCCATTCTCATCTCGCCACATATTGCAGGTGCAGCAACCCTTGCACTGACTAAAAAAGCAACCTAACTCCCTGGAAGCCTTAACAAACACATACATACAGCATCTCAAGGTTAAAGGGACAGTATACTATGATTTTTTTAAGGTTTATTTGTGTATTTGAAATAGCTGATTTTGTTGTTTGAAGCCACAACCTAATCAAATGGATTGAGCTTGTAGGTAGAATCAGATCTCATCACTTTATCACATTGTGGACATATACTTGCTTATTTACTTCAAATTTGTTCTCAAAACAATCAACAATACTTGGAGGATAGAACAATGGGAAATCATAATTGTATTACCTTCATCTCTTTAGAACCCACTGGGTGTAATTTATTCTAATGTTAACACAGCTTGGCATTGATGCCAAAATATATAAAGGGACAGTCAAGTCCAAAGAAAACCTTCTTGTTTCAAATAGGGCATGCTATTTCAAACTACTTTCAAATTTGCTTTGCTCTCTTGGTATTCTTAGTTGAAAGCTAAACCTAGGATGGCTCATATGATAATTTCTAAGACCTTCTTGAAGGCCGCCTCTTAGCAATTGTGTCAAACCAATCACAGACAACACAACCTCTCATCTACAGCCTTAAAACACCTGATAATGTACACCCTATCAGTAACATCACTATTATATATACCCATGTGTCAATTTATATTAGATGTGAGATACATTGATTTACAGTGAATATTACTATATGTACCCTTCATAAACAACTATTGTGGATGTGAGTTATAGCACAAGAATATGTCATAAACATTAAAATATCACCTGTTTTTATTGCCATTTCCACACAAGTCATATTATATGTTTGAACAATATTAGTGTACTAAAACACACCTCACATGGATGTGGATGACAATTATATGGTAAATAACAGAGGACAAGATTTATGGTGAACTATAAGAATATTTCTTTTTTGGCTTCTTGGATGAGGGAGCTGAGGTGACTGTAGTGGATTTCTTTGTTCTCCTTGTTTGAGAAGATTATGTGTTTCTGCTGGAGTTCTGGCCACAGATGATGGGCTGGAGGCAGTGTCCTAGTGGTGTGTAAAGTGCTTAACCAATACACCCAAGAGTTGATTTTGTTCTCTCCATCTATTGTCCATTTGAATCTGCATATTAGAAATAATTTGCTTCATCTGTGGCTGGTTATGAACACTTGCACTTAACTATGCTGCCATGTTCCTCTGTATCTCTATGCTACGTTGTTGTATCCTCTCTTTACTCCTGATGGACCTTTCATGGTTTCTGAAGAACCTCTCTTGGCCTCTTTGTATGCTCTCGGTACTTGTTATGAGCCTCCTCTGGAGTGCAATGTATTCCTCACCCAGGGGAGAATACAATGCATCCACAGGCTCTTGAGCAGCAGGGCTTCTAGGTGCTTGTGGGGCAGGGTCACCTGTATCTGCTGTTGCTTGAGGTGCAGGGTCAGCTTCAACTGCTGGTTCATGTGGGGCAGGGTCAGCTTCAACTGCTGGTTCATGTGGGGCAGAGTCACCTGCATCTGATGGTGCTTGAGGTGTAGCTGTAGATTCTGCTATATTTCCATCTGCAGATGGTGGAGCTCATCCAATTGATGATAATGGTGGAGCTCTCGTGGTTGGTTGATAGTCCCACTGATGACCAGTGTGTGACCACTCAGCCTGTCCAATTGGCATCTACTGTGACATTGTCTGTGGGTAAAATCCCTGACTGCCATGAGATTTTGTTGTGTGGGGGGGGGGGGGGGGGTAAATACATGGACCCTTTGTGGCTGTCTTGGCTCCCCCTCAAAGCCAAAGGGAGGATATTCCTCTGGCCTGGAATCTTGCCAGGGGTCATATGGCAATGGACGTGCCATCACTCCTGGGTCCTCAACTAAAGCCATCCAACCATGTTACCTAGAGACTTGCTTACTACCCTAAATAGACCTATAACTAAGGAGGAAATAATAGAAGCTATAAATCATGCCCAATGTAATAAAGCTCCAGGCCCAGACCAGATTCCAGCTGAACTGTATAAAATACTTAAAACAGACCTCGTTGATGGGCTTCTTCAATTGTTCAATAACTATTATATTCAGGGCCAAACCATGTCTAAATATTTTTCAAAATCTATTATATCTCTGATCTTAAAAAAAGGCAAAAATCCCTTAGACCCTACATCTTATAGACCCATCTCACTACTCAACAAAGATTACAAGCTATTGACACACATTATTTCAAATCGTTTTAAAATATGTCTTGAACCCATCATTCATTCAGACCAAACTGGTTTCATGTCTGGAAGATCCATAACCAAGAATATTCGCAAAGTATTCTTGACATTAGAACATTTCTGGAACAAATTCCATGTTAAACCAATAAACAATCAAGACTTTGCGTTAATAACAATCGATGCTGAAAAGGCGTTTGACGCCGTGGTTTGGGATAATTTATTTACAGCTTTGGGAAAATGTGGGTTCTCTGGCTACTTTTGCCATTTTGTAAAGAATATTTATGATCATCCCAGGTCTTCCTTATTAATAAATGGGAGCCAGACTCCTGATTTTATATTACACAGTGGGACGAGACAAGTCTGCCCACTCTCCCCGTTATTATTTAATGTGGCAATAGAGCCCTTGGCTACTTATCTACAAGAGGAATTGCAAGAAATTAGGATGGGAGGGCAAAAACTAGTATTATCCCTTTATGCAGATGACCTCTTATTATTTATTAAAAACTCTAAGTTAAACATACCCAAGGCTCTCAATATTATTGACACATTCAGCACCTTCTCGGGTTATAAAATTAACAACAGTAAATCCGAAATCCTTTGGATACATAAAAATAAAAAAAGTATCCAAGAACATCCCTTTCAGGAATCCTCTAGTATTAAATATCTAGGGATATGTATTCATATTGATCCTACCCAATGGTATAGATTAAATTATGCCTTATTTTTTAGAAAAGCAACTGATAAATTGAAACAATAGAGTGCCTTTCCCATTTCCTTATCCGCAAAGGTGATGATTATTAAAACTATTTTATTTCTGAAGTTAATGTACATTATGCAAAATGTTCCCTTATTTATTCCGAACCAAGATATCAAGAGATTTAACAGAGAATGTACTAATTTTATATGGAGTAATAAGAGACATTTACTATCTATTTTAAAATTAACCCTTAGACCAGAAAATGGGGGTCTGTTTTTTCCAGATATCAAAAAGTATAATATCGCAAATTTAGCTCGCTTCGCCTTTGATTGGCTAAGCGAAGCTAACTACCTTACACTTATTTCTCTAGAAAAGGATTTATGTGCCCCTTATTCTCTGCAAGTTCTTCTCCACTGCACGGCAACCCATCTGCCCAATAATATCAAAAGCATGTCAAAAATGCTCTTAGAAGATATTATAATGAAAGAACAGCAAATAATTGGAGTAAATATTGTAAAGCAAAGAATAATCGTGAGGTATATCTTAAAAAGAAGTCATATGGAGAAGAACTTAAATTAAATTTGAAGTTCAAAGGATTTCATGGCACCTCAGCAAAACATCTAGCTAACTTAATTAAAAATAGAAAAAGTAAAAATTATATTACAGCTATAAGAGCGGGCAAAGATAGGTTTTTAGACTCTGAAAACATTATGAAAGTGTTTCATAGTTTCTATCAGAAGCTTTATAATAAAACCAAAGTTAATTCTTTAAACTTGGATAACTTTATAGCAAGGATCTCACTCCCCCAGTTCTCCAAAGAACAATTAGTAGAATAAAACGCTTGTATTTCAGAAGAAATTAATAAAGCTATAGAGAAAGTTAAATTAAATAAGGCAGCTGGGCCTGATTTTTTACCAGCAGAATTCTACAAAATTTTAAGTCAAGAAATTAATTTTACATTGGAAAGGCTGTATAATGTATATTTTTCACAAAATGATATAATGTCAAATTATTTTACAGCAGCTAATGTAACATTAATACCAAAAAAAGACAAGGAAAAGGAGGACCCAGCATCATATAGACCAATCTCGGTCCTTAATGTTGATTATAAAATTCTTACATCAATCATAGCAACGAGATTAGCGAAAGGGTTAACTGAGATTATACATCCTGACCAGACCGGGTTTATCCAGGGAAGAAATTCAGCCAAAAATATTCGCAAGTTGATTATGCTTTTGGATTTCATGTGGAACAGAGAAAATTAAAAATAAAAAAAGTATATATACAGATCTAGCTCTCCTCACAGTAGACGCTGAAAAAGCCTTTGATTCTATAACATGGCCTTACCTATTTAGGGCTTTAGAACAATTCGGTTTTCAAGGGCAATTTGTACATTTTGTTTATAAAATATACCGGAACCCAATATCATATTTATTGATTAACGGTATGCTTTCCCCTAAAATAATACTGGGCAGGGGAACAAGGCAAGGTTGCCCGTTGTCACCGTTGCTTTTCAATATTGCCCTAGAGCCATTGGCTATTTGGTTGAGGGATAACTTGAGTGGAATTTCAATAGGATCGAACAGTCTGAAAGTCTTACTTTACGCTGATGATCTGCTTCTTTTTTTGGATAAAACAGCGTCCCATATACCTCTAGTGTTGCAAATATTTGTAGATTTTAGCTCTTTCTCGGGTTATAAAATTAATTATGGTAAAAGTGAACTACTGTGGATAAATAAATCAAGGGAAAGTTGCGTAACTCATCCTTTCAAAGTTGTAGATTGTCTTAAATATTTGGGTATAATGTTACATAAAGATCCACAGAAGTGGTATAATTTGAATTTTTCCCCTCTATTTTTGAAAATTCAAAATAATCTTGAAGTCTGGGCTTCTTTTCCCCTATCTATATCTGCACGTGTGAACTTGATCAAATCTATTGTGTTCCCGCAGATACTGTATCCATTACAAAACTTACCGCTGTTTATTACAAATACTGATTTGAGGAAATTTGATCAAGTTCAAACTAAATTTATATGGGGTAAAAAGAAACCACGTATATCGTTGGCACGGTTGACACAAAAAAAAAATGGCTAGCAGGACTTGCTTTGCCTAATTTAAGACTATATAAAATTGCTACCCTAGTCAAATTTGCCTTGGATAGGATCATTGACTCCAATAATTTTGCCACTATTGAACTTGAAACGCAATGTATTGCTCCCTTTTCATTGAAAGCCATACTACACAATGTAATTAAAAACTTGCCCCTAAAAATTCTATTGTTATCTTCTGTCAAAAACGTAATAATAGCATGGCAGAAATTTTGTAAGATTTTGGAAGTAGATCCTCACTTTTCTGACTTTCTTCCTATAAGAGGTAATCCAGAATTTATGCCAGGGATACAATACAAGGCCTTTAAAAAATGGGAGGAGAATGGATTGGTAGTGGTATCACAGGCCTTGTTAGACAACTTAGTGTTATCATCAAGTAGCCTGTTTCAACAATTTAATCTAGCAAGGGATAATATGTTTGCCTATTTCCAATTTAGGCATTTTCTCCATGAGTATTTCCGTGTTGAGGATTGGTCATCTAAATGGGATGAGATCAAGATATATATAAATAAGTTCAGAAGTGGCAATACTTCAATATCTCTTATATATGATGTAATGCTAGAGAAACAAGGTAGAAAAGATTTGTAAAGGTTGGGAAAATATTTTTCCTAGGATAGACCCGGATCTGGTCAGTCAGAGTCTTCTTACAGTAAATAAATGTGTGATTCCTATGTCCTTAAAAGAGTCTCATTTCAAGCTTATCAATAAATACTACTTGTCCCCAGCCAGAATGGCACGGTTTTATGTTACTCAAGCCTTTGCTTGTCCTCGTTGTTCTTATAGTAATGCTAACTTAATGCATATGTTGTGGACATGTCCTAAAATAGGTCAATTCCGGTTGAAAATTCAGTACTGGGTTAATAAGCTATTTAAAGTATCTGTTCAACTCTCGTCATATGACATAATCTTTTTAGGAATACAGAAGCAGCTTAAAACTATCCATTTATATGCTCTTATATCAATTATACTTATAGCTAGGTTTCTTATATTTAAAAACTGGCGGAAGCAGAGGGCCCCCTCTTTCACCCTGTTTACTAAGGAGATTCAATCACAAATTATTTTTGAAGCGTTCCACACCCAATTTGTCACAGAGAAACAAATAGGTAAATTTATTCATAGTTGGCTCCCAGTAATTATGTCTTACCCGCTAGCAGTCCAGAGAAATATCTTAACTCCATTTTTAAGCTCCCAGAGTTTTATAGATCTAGTTGCTCATAACCGGTTTCCATCTTTATGGCTATCTAACGCCAGGTGGGTAAGTTAAAGGGAGGAACATAGGTATTTTTTGGGATGGCGAGGAGAGGGGAGAGGTATATTGGTGTTTTTTTTTTCCTGCTCATTTCTACATCAATGTGTATTAATGATATTGTAAAAATACGATATTATATGTAGAATGTAATGTACCTTGTGGATAGGTCTTGTTTAGCTTTTTTGTTAAAGGTAATAATCAAGGTAATTGTTACTTTATTATTCTTTTTTTTTTTTTTCCCTTATACTGTTTATTATGGTTAATTTTTAGTTTTTAACTTTTTCTGTTTCGGTACTCATTATTAACGTATCTGTTTTGTTTAAAAAAAAAACCAATAAAGAGTAGATTAAAAAAAAAAAAAGCATGAAGATAATATATAATTCTATTGAAGCGTGGCAAAAATTGAATATAATTTTAGAGGTAAATTTTGAACTGTCGCCATACCTCCCGATTCAAGGCAATCCAAAATTTATACCTGGTCTATCTTGTGAGACTTATAACAGATGGACCCAACAAGGGCTGATCTATGCCTATCAATGTTTAAATAATCTCTTACAAATGAAATCTTTTGAAGACATTGCTAGTGAATTTAGTTTATCCAACAAGAATTTTTTTGCTTATCTTCAGATAAGACATTTTATAACGGGAATTAGAAAATTAAATGCAGAGCTTACTGGATGGGCGCAAATGAAATCTTACATAGCAAGTTACAAAATTGGTAACCATAGCATAGCTCTGCTATATAAAATCATGCTTGCAAAACAAGGTCAATTAATAACCAATCACTTGGTAGAGAAATGGAGTAATCAATACAATGATATTTTGTCAGAAGTACTAAATTTAACCTTTAAGTGGATTAAAACTGCTATCATTCCTATATCCTGGAAGGAATCCCATCTAAAGCTGCTCAATAATGCTTATTTAACTCAGTGGAAAGTCTCTAAATGGTGTAATGACGCTAGTAATAACTGTCCAAAATGCAATAATCTAAGAGCAGATTTAATACATTGCTTCTGGTCGTGCCCGAAAATAGCACAATTTTGGAGTAAGGTGGAATTTTGGATGAACAAGAATTTAGAAAGTAAAATTAAATTGAAATCTAGAGATATTTTTTTTTTCCTTTTTACAGATATCAAAAAAATAAATGTGAACCTTATCAATACTGCCATTGCCTTAGGCCATAATCTTATATTAAAAAACTGGAAAAGCAAAAAGGCCACTATGCCATCTTTTGTAAATTATATTTACTCCCAGATAGTATTTGAACAAGCAAACATATCAGCTTTACATAGAGAAAGAACAAAAGATTTCTTCTCAAAATGGCTTAATGTTATTCTAACTTATCCACCGGGCATACAATTCTCTCTTATATTTAATTTCCATAGAACCGATTACTTTGAATCCTTAGTTTTATCTAATGTTTTTCCAGCAGAATGGTACTAAATATAACAGGTGCCGGTGAATGGAGCAGAGATGGGAGGGATTATCCCTTTTTTTTTTCTCTCCTCTTGTGTTTGTTTGCTTTGTCCTGTCCTAAGCTGCTGTGCCTCACACCACGCCACCTATTAAGATCTAACCCCTTCGGTTTAAGGAAGGGGAGTTAAATTAAAGGGATAAATAGTTAAACAAAGATATTAGACTATTTTTTTTTGTTCCCCTATTTTTGTTATTGAATAGAACCTAGACAGAGAAATATTTTCTTTTCTTTCCTTTTTCCTATTTATAGGTAATATATAAAAATATATATATATACTCCAACAGTGTATTTTTAGCTAATGCAATGTTATTTATATGAAGTAATATAATGGCTAAATAAGGTGCTTATTGTTTTATACTGTATTAATTCTTTTTTCCAAATATGAAAGCATCTGATGTATTTGTTTTTTTTTTATTATATGTTATGATTATATTTTTAGATGTTACTATTCTTTTTCATTCTCCAAGGCACCCTGCGTGGTGAGCTGGAGAAGTAAAATGTCAGTTTTTTGTTTTGTGCACTGTTGGATTATAAATAAATAATTAAAAAAAAAAAAAAAAAAAAAAAAGCCATCCAACCATGCCCATGCCTGGGAGCATACTGTTCGTGAGGTTGCCTGAAGACTGGTGGTGGTGGTGGCATGGATGTTTGTATCCTCGTGACAGGAGGTTCTGTGGAGGAGCCAAAGGATGAGAAGGATTAGTACAGTCAAATGTATGTCCACATGGGCATACAATATACATTGATACATGCTAGGGCCTATACTGATTCTCATGTCAAACTCTATTACATGTGTCATTCTGAGACATGTTAGTATTGCACTATTCCACCTCATATCATGAATTGCATTGTGTTAAGTAGCATTAATGTCAAGTATAATTGTAGATGTTTTTGTTAGTAGGCCAAATACCATGCTCCTCATTGTGTACATAAATGTGTTATATTAAAGGATGTTATATCTCAAATACATATAATACTGGTGTGTGGGATGTTACTCACCAGCATGATGTGCTGTGGTTGCAGCCCCTGAGTAACGAGCCCCTGAAAGTCTACGGACTGCTGTGATGCTCAGGGGCCTTCATATCATCTCCTGCCAGGTGTTATACTCAATATCCAGGGATGGACCACCGCCTGTTCCCCTCTGGTGCATAGCTTCCTGCCCCATCTTTTCTTTGACCCTCCTCTTGCAGTCATTCCACCACTTTTTCAGGCCCTCAACAGTCCTCCTCTGTGGGGCCACACTGTTGACAGTATTCTCTACCGCCAACCATGCATTTTTTCTCCTTTTGGCAATGCATTTGCCTTTCTCCTGCCTGAAGAGGTCACTGTAATTGTCCATGATGGCCTGGACAAGGGCAACATTTTCATTAAATGAGAAGTTGGGACATCTCAGCGTCTCATCCTCCATGGACACTTGGCTTCCTCCCTGTGATGTCCCTGGTGTGGGTTCCTCCCTATCCTCTCCCTCCTCCCCCCTTCTGTCCCCATGTGCACCCTCTGTCCCTCTCCTAGATGTGCCTGCTCTCTGGGGCTCTCGGGCATCTCCCCTCCCATCATCCCTTCTAGCTCTCCCTCTCCCCACTCCACTTACTCCCTGACGGGGACCCCACTGCTCCTCGTGTCCTCTCCAATACTCCACTCCCTGCCACTCCTCTCCCCTCCTCCCTACCTCTCCCTGCCATCCTCACACTAAATAACACAACACTACACACAATCACAACCAAACACTCAGCCTATCACACTGTAAAAATCAAATAAAATGTGTGAGGTGTTAGAAAAAAAAGTGTGGTGTATTTGTATATGTATGTATGCAAAATATGTGTGCAATATGTAAAAATATGTGTAAGTGTACAAGCTCAATCAAACAACAATGCAACCTAATTCCTCTGTTTGCGCCTCTCTCTCTACTCTCACTAATCCTCCACTCCAGTGTAGTGTGTTGTAGCAAAATGAACAATCCAAACACACTGAAGAAAATGGCGGCTGTGCATGGGTTTATATATGAATTTTGAATAGCGTAATTACGTGTCGCATTTTTATTTGAAATCTACCCATTTTTACGAGTGTTAGCCAAATTTGCATAAAACTACTCTTTATTGACACTTTCCATGGACAAAATACTGGTGTAAGTTACTTGCGACGACTGAAATGTGTATTTGCGCACATTTCAGAAGATCGCCAGTCTGTCCTACTTACGCCAGTTTAGCATCTAACGGCGCAGTAGATGTAATACCCCGATGTGCAAGGTGAAATTACGGGCGACGCGGGTTCCCACGCTTGCGCCAAAACCTGCGCCGTATATGTAATCGCGCCCCTGGTATTCAAACCTGTCCTCAAGCCTCCCTAACAGGCCAGATTTTGAGGATATCTAAACTAGAGCACAAGGGGAATTAACATGCTGATTAGTAAACATGCTTATTTTACCTGCTCTCAACCAAGGTAATCCTGAAAATCTGACCTGTTAGGGAGGCCTGAAGACATGTTTGAAGACCAATGGTTTAGCCTTATAGTCAGAAGATGAGAAGAAACCTAAGCATTGCCGTAATTATCATTTGTTTATAATGTTTTTTTCTTCTTCATCACCTGCTGCATAGCTGCATTATCAGGAACTCATCAGCAGAATCAGCAACTGCAAACACATTCCAGAGAGCCTTGAATCACAAATCAGTGACATTTAGTGGCTTTACTCCAATACAAATCTTGTCACTAAGAAATTCTGCAAATTATAGACACTTTCATTTTAATTAAAGCATAAATATGATAACAAAGTCAAATTTAATTCCATTTAGATTAGTGGTCTCAGTTCCAAATCTCATGTATCTCTTACAGGGCAGATTTTAAGGATTATACTGTTTTGATATTTGTAATGGACTGGAGTAGAGACCTATGATAACTTTGTTTTTTAGTCTTAATAAAAAAATGAGGAAGGTAAAAATTGTGTGTTTGCTTAAGACTACTTCTACTGAAGGGCATTTACCAAGTTCCTGTTTGGAAATATTTCTCTTTTACATAACTTATAGTGTGCAAAAGCTCAAATTCATAATGTTCAGTATATTTCAGGAATCTTTAATTCATATACTCCAGTATTAATTCTAACAGTACTACACAAAAAAAACGGTTATTTTTTTCTAAAAACAACAATGCACTATGTGACACATCACTTATGTTTTTACACTGAGGTTGCATTGATGTTGCTTTTTACATGGTCCCGGGATTAGAGTGAGTGGGGTCTTATCTTTGTGAATTCAAGCGCTCTTCATCCTATCGTTATTCCTGGTCCTATATCTTTGATACCTGTCTGATTTATATATTTTTTTTATATTTTAATATATATGTTTTTTTATTCTCTCCAAGGCCAGATTGGCCTACCAGGATACCAGCAGATTTCCTGGTGGGCAGCAGCAGCTGGGGCTGGAAAGCTTCAATTTAAAGGAGTGATTAATGTATGCAATTGGGTTGTAGGGTACCTAAATAACCACAATCTTACACTTTTTTAAATACAAACTAATTTAATATAATTCTAAAATAAAATACACTTTTGATAAAAAT
Source organism: Bombina bombina (assembly GCF_027579735.1). Classification (NCBI taxonomy): domain Eukaryota; kingdom Metazoa; phylum Chordata; class Amphibia; order Anura; family Bombinatoridae; genus Bombina; species Bombina bombina. The sequence continues at coordinate 91,178,599 of NC_069508.1, read as the reverse complement.
GGGGTTTAGGCATTATACTAAGTCAACTTAAAATAGGGCTGGTCTCCAAGGTTCCAGGGCTGCTTTTTATTCCCAGTCTGACCCTGATTCTCTCTAGCATATTTGTACTTAATTTCTTTTTATTTTTTCTCCACAGAAAAAAATAGTATCACAAGATATCAGCCACTAAGTATTGAATAATGAGGGTTGTTTGACCCCAGGACAGGTCAAGTGTATGTTGTGCTCAATTGGGGCTAAGAGGGCTGGCCCTAAACAGTTATTAAAGGACCACTAAATACAGTAGAATTGCATAATTAACAAGTACATAAAAAAATCCAATGCAATAACTCCTACCGGTACTCTGAATTTCAAATAACCAGTAGATTTTTTTCTGGCAAATTTGTTTTTTCTTTCATTTTCCGGCCCCCTGTATCATGTGACAGACATCAACCAATCACAATCTAGTATACATACACCCTGTGAGCTTGTGCACATGGTCAGTAGGAGATTGCTCTCCATAAAGAAGACTGCAAAATTTGATAATGGATGTAAGTTTGAAAGTGTCTTAAAACTGCATGCTCTATCTGAATCATAAATGTTTATTTTGACTTGAGTGTCTATTTAAATTCTTTGGAAGATGAAGTCTCTTTGTTTTGCAACCATATGTGATAAAAACAGTTTTTTCTTACCTTGACCCAGAATGGTGTACAGAGCTATAGTATGGAGCAGCTTCAGGCTGTTGGCTTAGCTGCAGGTGGCAGGTTTGATTCCAGCAGATGAGGCAGCTGGTGAAGAGGACCATATTATGGGAAGGTAATAACAACCTGTAAAGGGTTTCAAGGCCCCCTTAGCAGTTGAACCCTGAAATACCAGCATGGCAGTTGTGGGCAAGGTCTGGAACTACAGCCATCAGATGAGTCATCTGGGGGTACACAGCAAAAGCTGGAGTTGTTGGCAGGCCTCATGTGCACTGATGACTTTATGCCAGTGAGCATATGAGGGGCCTTTACTTGGTGTCAGTGAACAAGGAGAGGCTGCAAGAGGGTCAGTGTGAAGGCAAAGCCAGAGCAGCAAAATAATGGGACAGAGGTAAAGGGAGCTGGCAAGGAGGCCTCAACTGGGTGTGATTGGGGTCAGAAGGGAGTCTAACTGGGGGAGGAAGGAATGGGGAGTGAAGGGCATGAGACATTTTGACAGGTGACAATAAAAAATAAAAATAAAATAAAATAGAAATATATTTGCATAATAATAAATATACAGTGTGTAGGCAAGTTCACTAGATAAGGCCAGGTTGGGGGATGGGGATCTAATCATGCTTAGGGTGAGCAAAGGAAATTTATGGGAACTAGCAGGTTACATCCATGCAGGTACCCTGATTAAGAGTTAGCTAGGTGGTTAGAGTTGGGTAGAGGGAGTCTTGAGGTTGCAGAGTTTAGCATAGAAGGGGGAAGAGGCAGAAGAGTAGGTGGTGAAGCTTTTGCAAAATGTTGCAGTGCAGTGGCTTTGGTGAGTATGTGTGGCTTATTGGATTAGCCAGAAGGGCAATGATTTATATCTGAACTATGAAAGTTTAATATTCATGTTTGTGTAACAACTGAGGTCTGAAAACCAAACTAAATAAAGTGACTGTTTATTCACTGCATACCTTCTCTCTAGTAATATGGTTCTGCAAATCTGCCCATGAGGGAGTGGTTTCAAGAAGAAAAGTGGTTGTCATGTGTCAATATCTGAACTGGCTTTAAAAAAAAAAAAAAAAAAAAAAAAAAAAAAAAAACACACAACAGGCCACAAAGTCAAACTGGAGTCATTGGTAAAATTTCTTACCCATATCCAAAAATGTCTATGTTAATCAATATAGTGTTATGCTACTGCAGTGCATCAGTAGTTGGACCTAGTATATGCTAAACCATGGACTAGATTACCTAGCCACTCCCCTGGATAATTATGACCTTTGATTACCGCCCTTCTGTTTTTCCTGATTCTTTAACTACCCCAACTTTTTTGCTCTTATAATTATGAGCAGCCTCATGTTAGATTATGATTTATTACTAGCAGTTTAAACTAATCACACCAATCTTGATCCAGTCTAAGGTGATACAATTTTGTTTCCAGTTTCAAGACAAGCATGGTCACACCTACTAGATTGGGGGGAAATATTTTTAAGCTGTTATGGAGATATATCCTACTGTATCTGGACATTTTTGGTTGTTAAGATCTTTTTGACAAATCCCTTTAAACAAAGATCTGTCGATGTGTCCAAAGCAAAGTTCAGGCTACTTCCACTGGCACGTCTCACTAACTTCCCCTGAATGCCTATAGCTATATCACGCCTAAGCTACACTCCCCCTGCACCGCCTTACTACCTCCTACTGACCGCCTACTCCTATGCCTCGCCTAACCTACACTACTCCTGTACCGCCCAACTAACTCCCCTTGACCACCTACACCTATGTCACGCCTAATCTACACACACCCGGAAAACCCAGCTAAGTCCCTAATACTGCCTACACTTATGTCATGTCTAAACTACACTCCCCTGGAACGCCCAACTAACTGCCTACTGTCAAAAAATAAATCACTAAAATAAACTAAACTATAAATCCAAAACTTCCCCATTACAACTATGAAGCTATTATTTAAAGTTATCAACAGTGTTTAAATAAAGTATCACAAAGATGCGCTAAAACGCCAGCGGCAGACCACCAGAGGACCAGTAAAACCTCTCAGGCCTATCCAGGCTCCTGGAACTCAGCCCCAGTCTGCCGCTACTTAAAAGGGGTGTCGATCCACTAGGGTGCAAGGGATCAAGTTAGTCTTTTAGTATGTTGTCAGCAATTTGATGAGTCACCTAGGGATACCACTTGTTTAGGGGTGCTACCTTCAGGGAGAATGGGGGACACTTCAAATCTGGTACCCCATTCCTACCAGAAGGTAGCACCCCCAAACAAGTGGTATTCCTAGGTGCCTTATCAAATTGCCAAAAACATATAAAAAGACTGACTTGATCCCTTGCACCTTACTCGATCGACACCCCTTTTAAGTAGCAGTGGGCTGGGGCTCAATTCCAGTCCAGCGCGGAGTTACAGTAGTCCATATAGGCCGAAGAGGTTTTGCCGATCCTCTGGCGTTTACTTCATCTCCATGACAAAATATGCATTGTCATGTACAATGTAGATAATTTAAAGTATTGAAAATATTTTAAAAGGGATTTAATAGTTGCTTGCTATTTTTTCAAACATAAATATATATTTGAAAATATATGTTTATGTTTCAAAACCATCAAACCCCCTTTAATATATCTACAATACCTTAAACAATATGCATTTTACATGACTATGCATATTATTTAAACATTGACCCCTAATCTGCCATAACCTAAAACTAACTGTAGAAGCTAAGGCCCTACACATAAATATTCTATATTTAAATGATGCATTGTTATGCAATTAATGTTGCTTGTTGTGTTTATTATTTCTAAATTAAAGACTGTATAAATAATTTTATAAGTCTACATAACTACTTGCCTGTTATGTAAAAATATAATTTAATCCGACTGACTACTATAACAAATATATATTAACATATACACTCACCGGCCACTTTATTAAGTACACCTGTTCAATTGCTTGGTAACACAAATTGCTAATCAGCCAATCACATGGCATCAACTCAATGCATTTAAGCATCTAGACGTGGTGAAGACGACTTGCTGAAGTTCAAACCGAGCATTAGAATGGGAAAGAAAGGGGATTTAAATGACTTTGAACGTGGCATGGTTGTTGGTGCCAGACGGGCTGGTCTGAGTATTTCAAAAACTGCTGATCTACTGGGATTTTTTTTATGCACAACCATCTCTAGGGTTTACAGGGAATGGTCCGAAAAAGAGAAAAAATCCAGTGAGTGGCAGTTGTGTGGACAAAAATGCCTTGTTGATGTCAGAGGTCAGAAAAGAATGGGCAGATTGGCTCGAGATGATAGAAAGGCAACAGTAACTCAAATAACCACTTGTTTCAACCAAGGTAGGGAGAATACCATCTCTGAATGCACAACACATTGAACCTTGAAGCAGATGGGCTACAGCAGCAGAAGACCATACCGGGTGCCACTCCTGTCAGCTAAGAACAAGAAACTGACACTAAAATTCGCACAGGCTCACCAAAATTGGACAATAGAACAATGGAAAAATGTTGCCTGGTCTGACGAGTCTCGATTTCAGCTGTGACATTCAGATGATAGGGTCAGAATTTGGCATAAACAACATGAAAGCATGGATCCATCCTTCATTATATCAATGGTTCAGGCTGGTGGTGGTGGTGTAATGGCGTGGGGGATATTTTCGTGGCACACTTTAGGCCCCTTGGTACTAATTGAGCATTGTTTAAATGCCACAGCCTACCTGAGTATTGTTGCTGACCATGTCTATCCCTTTATGACTACAGTGTACCCATCTTCTGATGGATAATTCCAGCAGGATAATGCACCATGTCACAAAGGTCAAATCATCTCAAACTGCTTTCTTGAACATGACAATGAGTTCACTGTACTCCAATGGCCTCCACAGTCACCAGATTTCAATCCAATAGAGCACATTTGGGATGTGGTTCGATGGGAGATTCACATCATGGATGTGCAGTCGACAAATCTGCAGTAATTGTGTAATGCTAACATTGTCAATATGGACCAACATTTCTGATGAATGTTTCCAAAGCCGTGTTGAATCTATGCCACAAAGAATTAAGGTAGTTCTGAAGGCAAAAGTGGGTCCAACCCATTAATAACATAGTGTACCTAATAAAATGGCCGGTGACTTTATATCTATGTTATCACTAATAAACATAGCAAACTAACAAATACATTTTAATGTATATGCAATACTTAAACCATTATACAATATACATGCATAACCATTTAAATATTGAATATCAATGCAAGGCCTGGCTACATTATATATGCAATCTTTGAAATAAAATGCATGGTCATGTATAATTCATATTAGTTTAAGTATTGGATATATAAATTAAAATGTAAATATTATTGTTTGTTTTGTTTATTATTGTAGATAAAAGTATATATTTAAAATAGATAATTATTTATGAAAGACAGTTGCATTATAATTATAGTATCACATAACTGCATGCCTGTTATGCAATAAAACAATTGTAACACTAATGCATTTTGTAACATGAATATACATTTTAAATATATTTTTATATTTAATTAAAAAACACAACAAGAAAAAAAATACATATTAATTTATATACAATAGAAAATGTATCATACATAAGAACATACTATTAACCCCTAAGCTGCCCTAACCTAATCACCTAATGTTAGGAATTGTTAGCATGACTAGCGCCATCAAGTCCTTGGCCGCCATTTTGTCTTAGGCATCCATCTTGTCTAATGAATCTTTTATTATAGCAGTTATTATGTAGTGAGAAATATGCTTATGTTACTAAGAATTGTAGTAGTTTTATTGGCCTTGTAAATGTTCCTGGCAAGGCGCCTGGAAGTCCGTTATCTAGGTAAGATGGCCAAACGACCTTGCTTTAAGCTGAAATATGCGCACAGATGTATTTTCGCTACTGTTATAAGAAACACTCCTTCATACTCCTCTTTCTCTCATATATTTTAATAAGCTTCTTTTGTTCATGAAATATGGTATGATATGACGCGGTCATAACGTGTCATTATGTTAACCCTGTATGCTGTACTTGTTGTCTATAAGACATGCCTTCCATCTTTCAATAAACAGAATCGTTTTTAGACTTATTGCTGCGTGGTCTGAATTCTATTCTCGTGGATATCCTCATCAAATACAGTCATTTCCAGCTGATAAGGTGTGTTCCAGGCCAAGCCCTGACTTACACGGTCCCTCTCTGAAAACAACATCTAACAATTCTGGTGTCAGCTCGTGGGATTCGCACTGGGTAAGTAGATGAGTGTTTTTTACTCTACTTTCCCTCTGTGAATCTGAACCTAAATTTATTTTTGGTAATAGGTGTTGGTTATATATGATAAAGGGTTAAAGGGGATCCTGCAGTAGAAGCAGGGTTTTGCAGAGGTTTTCAGACCTGCCGGCAGTTGTGATAATCCCCTCCAGGCGGGTTAAAGTCCTGTGCTGGTTTAGACAGGTATTGTAGTCCTGTCTGGTGAAGCGCGCAAGATAAAAGTTAGCATGCATTTGATGGGAGGTTATCAGTCCCCCGGGCAAGTTGGCATCGCTGTGTTGTGATGAGTGAGTCTCATCTGTGTTGAAGTTATCCCTATATACAGTCCTATAATAGAGTTTTTGTTACCTATCACTGGAATTGAACTGATATGTGATGCTTTTGCTTATATGCTTTTAATTGCCATCTGATTGCTGTGCTGTGCTTAGAAAATATTAAGTGACTGTGCATTTTAGCATTGCTGCTCTTATTGTGCATGTAAAAATGGGGTCTACTCATAGCAAAATATGGATAACAATGCATATTAAAAAGAGGAGAAGGAGATTGCATTTTTAATGTCTACAAAGGGGTTAACAGAAGTATTTCAGGCGGGGAGATATCCACTCTAGAAAGGGAGGGGGATTATAAAACTGTCAGCTTTGTAGATTCAATGAGAAAACTTCCTCTGTGTTAAAGAATGTTGTGGGCATAGAGCGCACACACTAGAGCACATATTCAGAGAATGGAAAAAAAAAAGAAAAGAAAAAAAGAGGATGTTTTATCCTGTTTGAAATGTGTTTTTCTCAATTTGTGGGGAAAATGGCCATTACTTGCAAATTCGGACACTTTCAAATACATTTTAAATTTGGTGGAAAGTTAATCTTATTGTATTTTTATGTGTCTTTGGTATGTTATGAAATATATGTTTTCCTGAGAAGGAAAGAAAAAAAAGGGAGTGAATTTCTGGTATAGGAGATGAGATGAGCAATGGCATGTGTGTGTGTGTATCACTGTAAAAATTACCTTGGAGTGTGTTTTTTATGCTGGCTGTGTTTACTTAGGCTATTTAATGAACGTCAGTATACATTTTTTATTATAAGTAAGCCCAATGGATCATTGGGAACAATTTAAAGGGGACATTTTTGAGCAAACTATCCTTTTTAATCTATTAGTGTAAAGTATTATTATTATTCTTTAGTAGTAAGCTTATTTTTTGTTATATGCAATTGTTATATTTAGCTAGAGAGCTGCAAAATGGTAAATATCAAATTATAAAACAAGGTTGAATCAAATAATTGTGTATTTATTAAAACTTTAGTTATGTAAAAGTATAGACTGGATTCTAGAGCTTTTCACAAATTATTTGTGCCACACCTGATTTATTTAACAGTGGATTTGCATGGTGCATGCGGGCAGGAGCTATATAGAATAGTGGCTGTACCATTATTATCTGATCTTTCCAAAAATAGGGTACTTAGATGTTTGTGTGTTCCTTTGTAAATTTATGGTTCGGGATGTTATTTGTAAATATGCAACTGGAATTTATTGATCATCTGCAGTGATTGCCTTATTAGTGTGATCTTATAGTATTGTGCATGGTAGAATTTGCAGAACCAGGGTATAGATGGTATTATAGGATTTTTATTATTTGTAGTGTTTTGCGAGTGCTGTGTTTCAGTGAATGTAATTAGCTCTGTTGAATTTCAGGTTAATTCTGATTGTTAATGTTTGTGTCGGCTGTTAATGTTTTGTTTTATGGAATGGACAATTGGTTTTAAATGTTTTCTAAAAGATTGTTATGTTTTTATTTTTCGTGACTGCATGCGGAAGCGTGCTGTATAAATGGCATATTGAATAGTGAGGTGTATTTGATTTTGCTTGCTATTGAGAATAGTATTCTGCATTAGTGATGTCGCGAATTGTTCGCCGGCGAATAGTTCGCAGCGAACATAGCATGTTCGCGTTCGCCGCGGCGGGCGAACATATGCGATGTTCGATCCACCCCCTATTCATCATAATTGAGTAATACTTTGACCCTGTACCTCACAGTCAGCAGGCACATTCCAGCCAATCAGCAACAGACCCTCCCTCCCAGACCCTCCTACCTCCTGGACAGCATCCATTTTAGATTCATTCGGGAGCTGCATTTTTAGTGAGAGGAGGGACAGTGTAGCTGCTGCTGATTTAGTAGGGAAATCTATAGCTAGGCTAGTGTATTCAGTGTCCACTACAGTCCTGAAGGACTCATCTGATCTCTGCTGTAAGGACAGCACCCCAAAAAGCCCTTTTTAGGGCTGCTTTTTTTTTTTTCCTGTGTAATCTAATTGCAGTTGCCTGCCTGCCAGCGTGTAGGTCAGGCTCACAGCGTATACTGTGCCCACTTGCCCAGTGCCACCACTCATGTCTGGTGTAACAGTAGTGTAGATTTAAAAAAAAACACTTTTTTTGACTGTGTTAAATAATAGCAGTCAGTTTCCTTCACACATGTGCGTTTAAGTGTCTGCCAGGGCACAGTGTCACCCCAGTGCAACTCATATGTGGTGTAACAGTAGTGTAGATTTAAAAAAAAAAAACACTTTTTTGACTGTGTTAAATAATAGCAGTCAGTTTCCTTCACACGTGTGCGTTTAAGTGCCTGCCTGCCAGGGCACAGTGTCACCCCAGTGCAACTCATATGTGGTGTAACAGTAGTGTAGATTTAAAAAAAAAAACCAGTAGTGTAGATTTAAAAAAAACAACACTCTTTTGACTGTGTTAAATAATAGCAGTCAGTTTCCTTCACGCGTGTGCGTTTAAGTGCCTGCCTGCCAGGGCACAGTGTCACCTCAGTGCAACTCATATGTGGTGTAACAGTAGTGTAGATTTAAAAAAAAAAACTTTTTTGACTGTGTTAAATAATAGCAGTCAGTTTCCTTCACGCGTGTGCGTTTAAGTGCCTGCCTGCCAGGGCACTGTGTCACCCCAGTGCAACTCATATCTGGTGTAACAGTAGTGTAGATTTAAAAAAAAACAACACTTTTTTGACTGTGTTAAATAATAGCAGTCAGTTTCCTTCACACTAATAATAATAAAGGGATTATCTATCTTTTAAAACAATAAAAATTCTGGTGTAGACTGTCCCTTTAAACGGGGAGTTTGATCTTTCACTGTGAAGCGGGCGTAACCCTTACACTACCTGATCGATACAACATCATACCTGATGTTTTAAAGCAGGTTGTTCCAAACAATTTAGCAATGTTAGGTGATTTATGCCCTTTATGGATTAAAACCAGACTCTGCATCAACTATGTAATTTTCCATGGGAGTTTTGCCATGGATCCCCCTCCGGCATGCCACAGTCCAGGTGTTAGTACCCTTGAAACAACTTTTCCATCACTATTGTGGCCAGAAAGAGTCCCTGTGGGTTTTAAAATTCGCCTGCCTATTGAAGTCTATGGCGGTTTGCCCGGTTCGCTCGTTTGCAAATTTTTGCGGAAGTTCGAGTTTGACGTGCGACATCACTATTCTGCATGCATGAGTGGAGTGCATGATTTGTCTTTTAGTTTCATGTTATATTATGTTTGCGTGCCACATGGGATATTTTACGCAAACAAGGGGGAAATATTGATGAGTACTGATGAGTATCTTTATGTGATTTGGGTGATTATTATTTTAAGTAAGAAAGTGAACATAAAATGTTTTTATTTTTCTATTTTGTTCTTAACACAATATTTGTATTTGCAGGATGAGATCATGAAGCTGTATCCAGAGATTAAAGACACTAACTGAATTATTTTTGAGTTTTTCATATTTAGGTAAAATCTGTACAGATAAAATTCCATAGTGCACTCTTCAAAAGATTGAAGATTGAATGCAAGTAAACCTTTAAAGAAAGAAAAATGAAGATAAAAGACCTTTTGTCAAGCTTGTTTTAACCACCATACTGCAGTAAAAGTTGCTGTATTATCTTTGGATCCATTCTTTGTTTTGCATGCTTGTACCAACCCCAGAACTGGACTCTGGGTAATCTATGACTGTTTCCTATGATGTGTGTCTTCAAAACATAGACTATCCTTCTCTGGACTGTGCCTTGCCGGTTGATATTGAGGACCTGTTATGCTGTTACAGGGTCAACCAATTAAATAAGGGGAGTATTGTTTCAACTTGTTTGCTTATATTGCTTGTTTTGTATGCTCTCTTATTTGTGCTATTTTTCTTGATCATATTAGTTATAAGAAGTCATATAGTTTTGCCCACAGAAAAGTATGCCTCATTGGTATTAGTGCACATTGTGGTTAATGTACTTAACAAGGTAACCCTTTAGATAAGTGTAACTCTAAACCTTGCAGTATTTTAACCTATTGAATGGCCCACTGTCTGAGTATAGAAAATATGTTTGCACCTTTATAGTTTAAAGAAAATGCTGGAATATATCAGAATATTTTAGTCCCTTCACCCTATGGAACGCAATGAGGACATGTCTCAGCTAGAAGTTTATATTAATTATACAAATAAATATTTTTTTAGGGAGTAGCATAATTATACTTATATTTATGGTATATTTTCTACCTACCTTGGCTCTTATTGGAGCTATGTTATGAAAGCAAATGTATTTTTTCCCTTTTATTAATCGGTATGGTATCTGCAATTTGAATTTTGTAATTCCAGATGTTTGTCAATGAAAGGAATTATCTTACCATAAAGATGTGTTGACCATTAAAAGATTTTGTAGCTTTAAATGATGTTATGATTGTATTCTTTCCTCATACAGGAGTGAGAGAGAATTTAGGTTGCATAAAATAATTAGTAAACTAGCAGTGTTTATATCAGATGAGATTGTTGACTATTTGGATCATAGTTGGAAAATTATAAACATTACAGATAGTAGGTTTGCAGAATAAAGCAACTCTAGGTTATTTGTTTTAGTATTTAAAAGTGGGTGTAAGGGCTAAAAAGCTAGGGGACATCTGGGGAGATGTCCCCTAATTTGTACTGTTTATTTATTGTTATACCTGTTTTAGTTATAATAAAATCCCTTATTATTTTTTCCCCATTTGCGCAAGTCAGTTTTCTTCGTGAATGGTTTTTAGTAAGCATTTTTAGATTTTCTGTTGGAATTTACCCCTTTCCTGCGTGAAGAGCAGGGCATCACAGTAGTTCCTGAGGGATAATTTGCACAGTGCATTTATATTTTCTTAAATTTATACTGGTATCTAGTTAGAACCCGTTTGCCTTTTTGGCTATATTATTTATGGACCATCCCATTGGTGGATGATTAGTACCAATTACACTTAGACATTGTATAATTCCCAAATTATCATTTATTTCTTAGAGAATTGTTAGACATATATTCGATACGTAAACACTTCACGTTAGATACACTTCCTCTATTAGCGGATCTCAATATTAACTCTGTCTAATATTTTAATAATTCTTGTAGAATTGGCACACATGAGTATAGATATGTAAACACCTAACACTTTGTATATATTTCCTGAATTATTAACACTTTTTTTATATTCACGTATACACGATCACTTAATTAATCCCTATAGGTAAAAGGGACAGTAGATACTTTCATTGTAATTTTTTTGGATACTTTTAGCTTTTTTAGCGCCCTTACACCCACTTTTAAACACTGATTTTATCATTTGAAAAGAACGAAGGATCTTTTCTAACTGTAAGGTGTTTTGTATCCGTTCCTTTGTATATCTAGCGCTCTACTCACTCTATATATTTGTTTTAGTAGTTCTAAGAGAAAGTGTAAAGAAAATCATTTTAGAGAAAATATTTTTATTTACTGTTTAATTTTTCATTTTTGTTACAGGGCAGACCTTAGCATAAGTTTTAGCATAGCCATTCAGCCTCTTGCTGAAGTCTAGCAGTTTTCACTTGCTTAGTATTCATGAAGTATCATTTAAATTGTATAGAGAAGCTGTGAATTATTCTCTGTAAAAGTATCAATGTATTTAGTTTGTATTATATATCAACAATGTTTTCTTGGTTTTAAATGACATAGGATGAGTTAAGCTAAAGGAATTGTGATACTTAAAAAAGATGAAAGAAGTTTTATTTAAACATAATTGTGATTGTATCGGGGTGTGTATTCATCTTGTGCTGTTTTCTTTCCTTCTTAGACTCCTTCTGACTCAAATGTCTGCTTGCTATGGGGATCAACTGGCTACCTTGTCTACCCCATGAACAAACCATCTGACTTCAAGCATCTACCTGCAGAAGAACACTGGATAAGCACCCCTACTGCAAATAAACTGTATTACAGCAAAGTGTCTGAGGAAGGTGGAGCACTCTAAATAGACAAAGACTGTTCTTAAAGTGATTAGAGGCCACCTAGAGATATTTGTGCTGTTCCCATGTCATGCTTCACTGTGAAGAGTGTACAGAGCAAGGAACTTTTGGACATATTGGGGGGGTGCTAGCAATGCAGGTGGAGAAATAAAAGATGCAGCGTTGTTTGGGGGTAGATAGGGGGTTGGTTGGGTCTTTGTGCAGATAGACCAGTAGTTTGGGGATGCTGGGAGGTAGACAGAGAGTATTGGAGAGGCTGCACCTATGTGCAGTGACAAATTGTGCCCTATTAGCCTATAAAATTATACCACGACATGTAAATATCTTTTCTCTATAGTATTCTCACATAGATTCACGTTACCGTAGTATTAGACTTATATTGTTGTTAAAGGCTTTCCCTGTTTCTGTACTTTTCTATTCTTGTGTTATTCTGTTAGAATAAAAGGGTGGTATGTTAGGAATTGTTAGCATGACTAGCGCCATCTTGTTCTTGGCCGCCATTTTGTCTTAGGCATCCATCTTGTCTAATGAATCTTTTTTTTTTTTTTTATTAATAGTTTTTATTTGATTTAAAAGAAAAAGGTAACAATTGGGGACGCGCAGGACCCCTGCTCAAGTATCTGTAAACATGAAGTTCATACAAATATATCCAGGGAGGAATAACGTACATTAAACACACAGGAAAACAACTTTATATAAATCGTAGTTCCATACCCAATGAATAAGCAATAAAATTCAATTCTGTGAGAACGCATATTTTATAAAATAAGAAAGATTGAGGCGAAAATAGTCCGCCTAGTTTGAACCCTGGAGTGGGTTCTGCTTTAGGGGGGGGAGGAGGTGGGCTAATGCTGGGTATCTCATGTCTATAAACATAAGGGTTGTTAGGCTGAACAGATTATAAGAGGTAAAGATAGGTGTTGCTTGTTCTAGGCATAAGATAATTTCCATAACTTTCTTTAAAACTAAAACGCATAACAAAAGCCTGGGCATCCTGCAAGGCTGAGAGCCCTTCTACCGTACTATGGGGCTTAGCTGTATAGCCTCTCTGGATTGCATAGTTTAAGCTAAGATCAGTCTTGAGTGAATGTGTTTGTAGTACAAAGTTCAGCTGCCGTATGCAACTTAGGGATCTTGTGATAATTAACAAAACGTTTGTATGTTCGTAGGTTATGCTTCCTTTACAAGGACTCCCTCAGGGCCCTGGCCACTGGCCCAGAAGGAGAAACAAACATTGTGTAATTGTTATCTTGGGCTAAGTGTAATAATGATACTTAGGTTACGACACTGCTAGAAATATACTCGTCCCCACTGAGGGCCCCCTCTCACCCCCAGAGCGGACAGACTCATAAGGATGATATGACAATTATCATTAAAAGTGTCGTGCTTATGACCCACAGTTGGTAGAATTATAATATCGCTGCCATGACATCAATTTTACAAATTTACGAAAACATCTCCCCCAGGGCTCTCCCCTAACCCACGGGAAGGATAAACAGATAAGATGTCCGCAACCTATATTGGAAATAGCCAACGGCAAGCTGCATAGGCAAAGCAAACTACAAGATAGAGCAACATCAAGGTCCCACAATAATACTATCAGGGCTGACCCTAGGTGGGACTATATCATGCTCCCTGGGATGCCACCTACAAGAAAAATGGGGTGACCCAGACTGTGTTATTATGCGCTTGAAACACCTATTTTTGGGGCGCTTAGTATGGTGAGCCAGAACATAGAACGTGTTAACACCAGCATATTTAAAATGTAACACAATAGGAATGAACCTGAGCTAATGGTATCGACATAGGAACTTAAGGAAAGTTCCCGTAACAAATAATGGCATAGTGAGACAGCATTGGGATCTTTAAAATGTACTAAGACAGTCTCCCCAACATCTGGCTTAGTTGCCTTCATAAGGGTGCAGTTAAAGTCTAAGTATGCGGATTCAGAAGGAGTAACTTGTCCACCAAAAGTGAGGAGATATGTTTGGCACTCAGATGGCAGTTGAGTGGGTAACAGTGTCTGTCCGCAATTTACATTAGAGTTCCCATAATATGCAGACTGCGGATGTCCATCAGCAGAGGCATATTCATTAACCCACTCCTACCTTCGTGATCTGGTTGCAGGCCGTATCAATAAGGCCACTCAGTGGATGGTGTTGCGTAGAAATAGCGGTCTGTAGCATATTCAATGAGGCCACTCTGTAAATGACAAAAATGGCCCTGATGGAATCAAGCATCACCTTAAACTGACCCTCTCCGAGGTCCCATCTGTAAGGCTGTAGGGTCTTCTTAACGGCAGCTGGGACAAGGAGGATCCTGTTTGTACGGCCTCCATGCAGAACTGGAGTATGCGCTTCTCGCGCCTCAGAATGCTGTACAGCAGACGGGTTGATGAGATCAACTTTCGGTTCCCCAGTGGTCCATTCGGGGTGAGAGTCTCCCTCTATATCCATATACACTCCTGTAGCTTGCAAGACCGAGGAAATTTCCTCTACATCGACCGAGTACTGGGTGGGTGAAGGACAATTAGAGGCTCAGTCAATGGCAGTGTCCTTTTTATGAAGGGTCTACACACATCTCTCAGTGAGTCACATTCTGCTCTTATCGCTGACCTAAGTTTTAAGAAATGAGCATCCAGAAGTGCTCCAACCTCTTGTAAAAAAAGTTCAGCCTCTGCCATTTTAAAAGAACCTCAAGTTAGTCTGTATTTTATATTTAAATATCTATTTTACCACCAGGCAATTATAAGGGGTTCATACCTTAATGTCTGTTGGTACTGTTGTTTAGGTATTTCACTCGTTTCCCTTTAATGCTTGTTTGCTCCGTACATTGAGCCGACTCCCTTTAAGCTACGTGATCCGTCTGTTTACAGCCTGTCAGGGCTTCAAGATGGTGGCGGTTTTGTAGGCCCCGTTTTTGGACTAGAGTTTAGCTGCTTCACTCTAAATTTTTTCGATGTTTTAGGGCTTACATTTGGTTCTGCAGAGTGTAATCTCCTATTTCAGTGTGGTCAGTGGAATAACCTTGATTTGCAGCATGTTAGAGATGTGACCATCAGAGCTCACCTACAGTGCGGCCATTCCACTCGGATGCCGGCTCCGCCCCATGAATCTTTTATTATAGCAGTTATTATGTAGTGAGAAATATGCTGATGTTACTAAGAATTGTAGTAGTTTTATTGGCCTTGTAAATGTTCCTGGCAAGGCGCCTGGAAGTCTGTTATCTAGGTAAGATGGCCAAACAACCTTGCTTTAAGCTGAAATATGCGCACAGATGTATTTTTGCTACTGTTATAAGAAACACTCCTTTATACTCCTCTTTCTCTCATATATTTTAATAAGCTTCTTTTGTTCATGAAATATGGTATAATATGACACGGTCATAACGTGTCATCATGTTAACCCTGTATGCTGTACTTGTTGTCTATAAGACATGCCTTCCATCTTTCAATAAACAGAATCGTTTTTAGACTTATTGCTGCGTGGTCTGAATTCTATTCTCGTGGATATCCTCATCAAATACAGTCATTTCCAGCTGATAAGGTGTGTTCCAGGCCAAGCCCTGACTGACACGGTCCCCTTCTGAAAACAACATCTAACACCTAATCAACCCCCATACAGGTATGGAGGGTGGTTAGTTGATTAAAGGGGCAGTACACTGTAAATTTGTTTTTATATTAATGTATTTTCAATGACTTGTTATACCAGCTGCAGAGTATAAAATATATTATCTGTGTATATGAAGTAGCTGGTTTTGTTCTTTTAAGCCACAGACTATTACAATAGGTTGAGCTTCACTTTGTGTACACACACTTGCTTCCTTATCTTATATTTGTCTGGAAAACTAAAGCTCAATACATAGAGAGAAAAATGGAAAATTATAATTTTATTACTTAACTATCCTGCACCCCACTGTGAGTTTAATTTCTTCTGCTGGCTGTGTTTACTTAGGCTATTCAATAGCTGAGACTCCAGTATCAAAACTTTCAGTATAGGTTTTGGAAACCACATGCTAAATCAAAATTTCAAAGGCCAACATAGGGATAAAGGAACTACTTGTAAACAATTTAATACACTCCAGCATATACAATGGATCATTGGGAACAATTTAAATGGGACAATTTTTTTTATTTAAAAAATATATATTAATGAAAATGTTTGGATTTTTGAATAATTATGGATTTTGGAATTTTCGATTGGGGGATTTGTACCTGCACTGCTCTTTAGTTGATACCTCATTTGTAATTCAGTGAGCATTAGCACTACATACAGTATAAGCCAACTAACATTAGTAATATGAGCACAGTTGATATTAAATATGTTTTAAACACGTAACACATAACAGGCAAAAAGCATATCTCACAACATTTTCCTCAGTTTTTTCCCCATTTAAGGTGAGGGAAAGCTGGAGTTATGTGGGCGGAACCTTGACAGGAAGTACTTGGTATGGGTGTGTCATGGATGGGGCTGTACGTGTCATGGGTGAAGCTGGGTGTAAACAGGGTGAGTTTTGGGCAGAGCCAGTGCAGTCCCTGAAAAATGGGACAATTTTCATGACAGAGGAATTAAGGATGGGACTATGGGAAGACCACCCAACCTGTGACAATCCCAGAAATATCCAGAATAGTAGGGAGTATGAGACAGTAAAACATAATTGTGTAAGTTTATTTTTTATGTTGGTTGTCTTGACCTAGACGTCACATTGTTCTTACCTGAATAGCTAATTTATTTATAGCTCATTTTTATTACATGGCTGTTTATTATTATGGCTGTGTGGAATATAACATTGTTCTGCACTTCCATTTCTAACAGGAACTGAAAAGCTCACAATTTCAGAATACAATTATAGGATAAAGGAATAAAATAAATAATGAAAGTATATTGCAAATTGTTTTTTATAATTTTATTGGACAAGCTCAACGTGTTTAATGTCCCTTTAAAGGGGACATAATTAATAGACTGTTACTAGGTATAGTCAAAAGGAAAATTAAAAAGAAAGATACATTGGAAAAAGCATAGGTTCATAAAGGATGAACCTGCAAAACTCTGATAGCCAAAGGAGATTCCATGTAGGAGAAACCGATTAATCACAGGCTTAATTATAACTTAGGCCTGGATAAAATTCTGAAAATTCAGCAATCTTTTTGTGAAACAAGATAGAAAGAGCAGAGATCTGACCCTTAAACTAGTGGATAACCCCTTATCCAAATGATCCTGAAGAAACTAGGAATTCTAAGATAGAGCCAGCTGAACCCATGTTCTACACACAGGAAATAAAAACTTTTCAAGCCATCTGGTAAATTTCCCTTGTTACAGGTTGGGCCTGAACCAAAATGACAGAATCATAAAAACCTCTCTGCCTTAAAATTAAGCATTCAATATCTAAACCATAAAGTTTATAACTTTTAAATCCTGATAAAAAAATATATCTTGAGATAGAAGGTCATGACACAGAGGAAGAAGCTACAAAGGGCACTGTACCTCTGCACCAGATCTGCAAACTAAGTCCTGTGAGGCCAAGCTGGAGCAATCAGGATTATTGGTACTTCCTGCTTGATCCTGGCTATTACCCTGGGTAACAGAACTGGAGGCGGAATAATGTGAGCCAGACTAAATAACCTGTGTGAAGGGATTGCTTCCCATTTGCACACCCCTGAATATGAACTACAGAAATTATACAGGAAAAGCTTTCTGCCCAAGTCAGAATTTGGGAAACCTCCCTCATCACCAGGGAATGGTGAGCATGCCCCTGATAATAGATGTAAGCCACTGCTATGATATTGTCTTACTTGAAATGCAGATAAGTCTCTCTTTTCAGGAGAGGCAAGAACTTATGTGCCCTGTAAATTGCAGGAAGTTCCAAAAATATTTATGGGCAATTTTGCCTCCTGAAGTAACCAAAATCCTTGTTCGGAGGTGCAAAATAAAAACTAACATGCTCATAAGCTGATGGGCGCTAACCAAGAAAGAGCACAAGCAAAAAACTGACTCATGCAAACAAGCCGACACATGATAAGAAATAAAAAAAAAGCATGCGCTAACATAAATACTTAACACACCTTAAAGCCTTTTATAGGGTGAAATAAAGTACAGTGGGGAAAAAAAGTATTTAGTCAGCCACCAATTGTGCAAGTTCTCCCACTTAAGAAGATGAGAGAGGCCTGTAATTTTCATCATAGGTATACCTCAACTATGAGAGACAAAATGTGGAAACAAATCCAGACAATCACATTGTCTGATTTGGAAAGAATTTATTTTCAAATTATGGTAGAAAATAAGTATTTGGTCAATATCAAAAGTTCATCTCAATACTTTGTTATATATCCTTTGTTGGCAATGACAGAGGTCAAACATTTTCTGTAAGTCTTCACAAGGTTGTCACACACTGTTGCTGGTATGTTGGCCCATTCCTGCATGCAGATCTCCTCTAGAGCAGTGATGTTTTGGGGCTGTCTACGGAAGTACCCAAACTCCCTGTGCTCTCTGGGACCCCCAGACTTCCCACCAACCTTAAAGACTTGCATCTGTCGAAATCTCTGTCCAATTTGGGCAGACAAAATATGTCTCCAGAACAATGGATCCACCAGGAAAAATGATCTTTTGAGCCAACTGAGTGTAATCCCTGTACCACTGATGAAACATACAAAGCTGCAGAGACCTCATGTAAAACCGAGCAAATGGAATAGCATCTGAGGCTGCTATCATCTGTCCTAAAACTTACATACAAAGAGCTACAGAAGGAAAAGGAACTGACTCGAGATTTGCACAAACTAAGAGTAAATTCATCCTTCTCTGCTCTGTCAAAGACAGAGTCATAGAAGCAGAGTAATTGTTTACAGCCAGAAAAGTAATCTTGGATTGAGGGGACAGAGAAATTTTTGGAAAGTTTACTTTCTAAACATGCTCATGAAGAAACAACAAATGTTTGTTAGTATGAGATACTTTTTTTTTTTTTTTTTTTTATAAATTTTTATTGATTTCTAAAACAGATTAACAACAATGAGAAAAAGGAAATCCACATTACAATGATAATATTACATCTTTCAGGAACTGCAAATTACAGTTCGTTTATCTTGTATATAGTCATTTGATTCCCCCTTCCCCGTCACAACAATATCTACTAGATTCTTACCTTCTAATTCAAGTGTCATTAATATAACCTTAAACAAATTGAGTGTGTCATCAAAACTTAGACAATTCTTCTTTAGTATTGCTGCTGCGCCGCAAACCATATTCTATGTCCTGTCTCTTTACCCCAGCTATATAGTTTATGTATGGAGTGGTCAATCTTACATGGAGTCCCTAGAGTGACGCCATATACTCTTCCCACAAAAACACCATAGAGTGATAGTCACCAATACGATTAGTGTTCTGGAAGTGATATTTTTCTAATGTTAATACCCTAGTGACCTGTTCTCTCCAGTCCTGTACATTGGGCACTCTTATCTGTTTCCAGAGTCTAGGTATCAGATGTCTAGCACAATTTAACATAATATATAATAACATTGCTCTCAGTTTGCATTTTATTTTAGGTGTTTTATTTAATAAGAGTACAAACGGGTTGTATTCTAAGCGGGTAGTTATTACCTTTTCTATCTCTGAGTGCAGGTTGATCCAATATGTTTTAATGTAGGGACAGTTCCACCATATGTGGGACATATTTCCCTCTTGCCCACATGCCCTCCAACATTGAGTGCTAGCACCCGGGTAAATTCCAGACAGTCTCTTGGGAGTTAAGTACCATCTGGTGAGTAATTTCAAATTGGTCTCTGTAGCATTCATGGAAGATGGGGCTTTTCCCATTTGCTAGAAAATTGTTTGCCATTCGTTTGGTGTTAAGGACCCTTGTAATTCTCTTTCCCATACTTTGGTGTATGCGGGTAGTTGTGTGGAGTGCATTGCCACTAATAATTTGTAGGACTGGGATAACCCTTTTTTTGACGTGCCTGAGGAGTAGCATATGGATTCAAATGTGGTTAATGGTCTAGTTAGTTCTCTTTTTTCTCTGTTGTGGGTAATATAGTGTGACAATTGGAAGTATTCATACCAGGTCTGGCCTACAAAAATGTTTCTGTCCGTCATTTCTTGTCTAGTCAAGAGTTTACCTTTATCTAAGCAAGTATATATCGGTACGCAGCAGTGAATGTTCGCGGCTTCTTCTTCTATTCTATAGTGTCCTATTGGGGAGTCAGTGTTTGTCAGGAGAGGAGTTAGTGGGCCTGGGATAGATGAGATGTCTTTTTTATTTTTTAGCACTGTGTCCCATACATCAAAAGTTTCTGCCACCAGAGCTGTGGGTAAGCTACCAAGTCTCCTATGTGTTTTATTAAGCCAGCATAGACTCCCCAAGCTGGACACGCAAACCAGATTGTGTTCTAATTTTACCCATTCCTTGTTGTCTTTGCACCAATCTATGATTCTGGTTAACATGGTCGCCTGTTTATAATGAAGAAGGTTGGGTACTCCTAGGCCTCCTGCATTTCTATCCCTGTATAAGGTTTTTTTTTAAACGCTCGGTATTTTACCCTGCCAGATAAATGTATTTACACAGGCCTGTAGCCTATTCAAGTATGTAGTGGGTAATGGGATGGGTACCGTTTGAAAGATATATAGTATTTTTGGTAAGAGTGACATCTTAAAGGCCTGTATCCTGCCAAGCCATGACAGGCACTTGGTTTTCCATCCATTAATCTCTATCTGTAGTTCTTTTAAGAGTTTCATGTAATTTAAGAGATACTTCTAAATGTAAAGATTGAGCCTGTGCTAAGATATTGTGCATGCAAGCAACCACTGACACACCTTGAGCTCTTATGACCGATAAGAGTCCCAGAATCTTCATAAAGATTCTTGGAACAGATTAGCCAGACTAAACGGAAGAGTAACGCACTGAAAATGCTTGTACAGAATTGCAAACATAAGGAACTGAAGATGATCCCTGTGAAAAGGGATATGAATAATCTTTCAGATCTATAGAGGACATTCATTTTCCCTGTTGAACAAGAGGAAGGATAGTGTGAATGGTTTCCATCTTGAAAGAGGGAACACTCAGAAACTGTTTAAAATGTTAAAGGGACAGTAAACCTCAAAAATAATGTTATATAATTCTGTACATAGTGCAGAATTATATAACGTTATATTAGCCAAACTTTGTAAAACCTAATATTCCCTTTTATTTTTTTTTTTAAAAATGGCTGTTTTACAGACCCGCTCTCTGTGATCTTCTGAGAGGGTCTGTTTGTATTACACAGCGCATCGGGCCAGCTGTATAGTCACAGCCCGGCCCGACCATGTCATTATACACAGTGAAGCTCGCTCCTGCTCTGTCTGACAGCAAGAGCGAGCTGCACTGTGTATAATGGTGCGGTCAGGCCGGGCTGTGACTATACAGCTGGCCCGATGTTCTGTGTAAAACAAACAGACCCGCTCAGAAGATCACAGAGAGCGGGTCTGTAAAACAGCCGTTTTTTTAAAAAATTAAAAGGGAATATTAGGTTTTACAAAGTTTGGCTAATATAATGTTATATAATTCTGCACTATGTACAGAATTATATAACATTATTTTTAAGGGTTGCTTACACTTTAAATCCAGAACAGGTCTGTAAGTTCCTTCCTTCTTGGGAACAATAGAGAGGTGTGAATAGAAACCCTGACCCTGTTCAAATTGATGAACTGGAACTATTACACCCATAGACTCCAGATCCGAAACAGATTGAAAAAAGCTCTTGCCTTTACAGGATTCTTTGGAACATGAGCAAGCAGAAACCTTCCTTGGCCTTGAACTGAAACCTATTCTGTGTTCTTGGGAAATGACCCAAGGATCTTGATCAAAATAAAATCAAGCCCCCGGAAAAAAAGTGTAATCTGTCCCCTACCAGATGATCTGGATTCAAGTCCACACCTTCATGCATACTTGGTAGTAGAAACAGGCTTTTTGGACTGTTTAGATCTGTTCCAATTAGTGTTTGGCTTCCAGGAGAAACCAGAAGAACCCTGCTCTGAGAAGAGATGGAGGACTTCTGGTTCTTAGGTTGACAAAAGGAAGCCCTGGATTTAACCTTATACTTCTTATCATGAGGGAGAAAGGCTCCTCCCCGTTACCATAGAAATAATGTTAACCGAGCCAGACCCAAACAATGCCTTTCCTTTAAAAGGAAGAGGCATAAATCTAGATTTAGATACCACATCAGCAGACCATGATTTCAACCATAAGGCCCTTTTAGCCATATTTTTAGCATTGATCTTAATAACACTAATAACTGCATCACAAATAAAAGCATTAGCTGTTTTTAAGACTTGCAATTGATTAGAAAACTCTTCACAATCATAATCCTCAGAACATTGTTCAGATAAACCCTCACACCAAAGGGTAGAAGCAGCTGCAACACAAGCAATAGCAATTGCAGGCATAAAAAAAACCTGCTTGCAAAAAGGCCTTTCTAGAAAATAATTTTAATTTTCTATCTATGGGGGTCTCTAAAAGAGGTACTATCTTGTAGAGGAATAGTAGTACATTTTGCCAAAATAGAGATAGCTCCATCTACTTTAGGAATAGTTTCCCAAAACTCTATATTATAAGTAAAGGAAACTTCCTTTAAAATCTTTGAGCAGGATTAAAAGGGATAACAGGTTTAGACCATTTTTTAGAAATTAGAAATGCCTTAAGTGACTTAACAGAGGGCTTACAAATTAAATCCAGCTGTTTAACAGACAACCTCAGGAACTTTAGAATCCTGAACACCTATTGTATATAACACTTCTCCTAAAAGAGAATGGTGTTCAAGTTTGATCAGGAGACTGACTCTTAAAAAAAAGAAATAGCGAATCTACTGGTGCGCACACAAGGAGCATAAGGAATAAAATTGTGAAAAATTTGCACATAAGCCGATGTGTGCTAAAGGAAAGGCAGAACAAAAAGTAGACATGAGCATAGGCCGACACGCGATAACCTAGAAAGAGCACAAACTGAAAATCCGACATGTACAAACAAGTTAATGACTGCTAGCAAAAATGAAGTGTGAAAAAAGAAGCGTATGCATGCTAACACAAACACTTACTGCACCTCAAGGTCTACAATAGGGTGAAATAAGGTGCTTATATGCCCACACCTAATAATGCCTTATATACTGGTCCCCAGACTATGATATAACCAAAAGTGAGTACCTACTAATAGCCTACAAACTAAACAGGTGCCGGAAAAGTCTCTGTTTTAAACAAAAAAAATCGAAACACATACCTGATAGGCACACATACTACTGGACTTAACATAAGAAAGAGGAACTGCTTCCAGTAGATAGCGAATCCAGTGCTGTACCAAGATTTGGTATGTTGAGGTGTCTTTTGCCTTTTCCTTGTGGACAGGAAGAGAATTCCCACATGTGATGGCTCATGGATTCTCATATCTGATGAAAGAAATATAGTTTTATAGCAGATTTTTGTAAACCATGCCTAAACCCCACATACCCCCATCATCTGTATGCCATTTTTCTTCTTACAGTCTTTTCTCAATAGGCAACATTTCTTAATATAGCAATTTACCACAAGAGGGGAAATATTAATCTCCTATACATTTTAAAGAGCTATATTTATCTAGTTAATTAATCAAATAGTGGTATCTTTTTAGTAAGATAGTGGTAGAATTTTGTTACTCATTCTCATTCCTGAAAGGAAGGGACACATGCTTAGTTCCAATTCCTTCGGAGGAGATGGGAGGCATTGCTAATAAAAATGTGGAACAATTGAGTCCTTAACTTACATTTGATAGAGGATGGCATTGGAAATAAAAAATCAAGTGGGTGAAAGGGACATACTCAAAAAAACTATTTCCATTATTGTAAGAAGTTATTTTGCATACAGCACCATCTGCTCACTTATCACCGAAAAAGCTTACATTTTGATTAACCCTGGAAAGACGTCATCAAAGAAAGTAGCGCCCTTTGATAAATTAAACAAAATATTAAGAAAGGGGGGGGGCGGAGCCAACTGCCACAGCAACAAGACGTGCCATTGCAGAGCTCCTGAAGCTTGATTATTAAAATATCAATTTATGGCCTTCTAAAAACATAAATCTTTTTACGTCCTGCTCTTAGCATGTACCAGAGTGTGGAGTTCATATCCTGGATCTAAGATACAACATATTTGCATATGTTAATAGTTCCCCTGCAATACTCTGAAGATGGAGGGGTTCTCCATGCAGCTTAGTTTTTTGTTGAAAGGATTGTGCAGCAAGGCTGATAGACAGTTTGGCGACTTGCGATCTCTTATTGTTGAACTGCGCGATCAAGATGGCGCCTCTCACCTAACCTGTCAAGATCCTAACGCGGTAAGCCCAGTAGAAGACTCGCTATCCCCAACTCCGCTCATCCACGAATGAACACAGGAAGGGAAGACCGGTCAGGTCTCAACTAACATTTTATCAGGGGCAGTGAGTCCCGACTCTACGCAACTGTACACAGACGACCCGTTGATCTACACTACTGATTCATCAGGATTAACAAGAGTCACTCCAGCCATTGCTGGGAAACATCCTCAGCTCTCTCTATCTCCCTACCTGCGATCCCAAGAGGCCCTCATACTTACCGTATTCAAGAACCTAGAGGATACAGGCAACTGCTGTGGGCAAAAAGCGAAGACCTTACACACGCAATTTAAGACAGACACTGCAAGGGAGTGAGGAGACTGGGCAGCGGACATGTCTTTTCAGTTTGCCGCATTGGAGCCGAAGCGATCCCTCATCGCAGATACCACTCTGCCTCGGGATCTAAAGAACGCATCGCAGACCATGGCAACAGACCATGTTACCTGGCTATACGAGTCAAACTCGCTGCACTGGAGAAGAGGTGAGCCTTGGTTTAGAGTGGCGGTGCACAAGATAGGAAAAGGGAGCCCCATACCCGTGATGGCGAAAATATTAAGTTTCCGTGAACAGTACAGTGCCCTACGGCCATCAGACAACCACTCAGGACCTGTACAGCATTGCGCTGTTCAACTTATTGACAAATCTTTTACCGTTACCTACAAGCCATGCAGACCCATGCCACAGCCTGTAATTATCTTATCCTTAAGCCGCTATATAAGGGCTGGAGTGGGGTGACTTTAGAACTTATGTAGCTGAGGCCTTGACCATCCGCTCCAACAACAGGCCCCTCTTCAGCTGTGACTTATTTTATTTATTTATTTTTAAATATTTATTTATATCCAGTAGTGTACATAAGAAGAAAAAAAAAAGACAAGAAAAAAACAAAACATGGTCACAAATAATATACATTTCTTAATCGGGACCACGCAGGGCCATAAATGTATCTCTAACAATAGGAGAAGAAAAACAAAATGATAAGGTACACCACTGTTTAAATAAGATTTTTAGACTTCTTTC
This sequence comes from Bombina bombina, assembly GCF_027579735.1. Taxonomy (NCBI): domain Eukaryota; kingdom Metazoa; phylum Chordata; class Amphibia; order Anura; family Bombinatoridae; genus Bombina; species Bombina bombina. The sequence goes on along the minus strand of NC_069508.1, from coordinate 91,153,031 downwards.
TTTGAGTAATTTCAAATACACGAGCCTTGGATACATTTTATAAACAATAGGTCATCTTTATACCAAAGAGAAATAATAACAAACTACAAACTTTAGTGAGAACTTTACACTCAATGTAGATTGAGTGTTATCTGTATTATATTGTTTTTCTCATCTGTTAGGTCTAATCAACCAATCTCTTAGTTTGTATTCCTGGATCCGTGAATATTCATTCATACACACACATACATTCGTACCTATTGAGCCAGTCGGTAGGTACCACAAACCACACCGGGGAAGAACGGGGTATAGAAAAAAGAGAGAAAAAAAAAAAAAAAAAAAAGAAAAACCAAACGGCTCCATAACCCTCAGTATACTTTCTTAACTAATTTGACCATTCTTTGGGGAAATGCCCTGTGAGTATATTTTGAAGGACAAAAGTGGTATTGCACAGTGGACGAACTATTTGAATTTGAGTGCTATTCGGGAATGACTTAATAATGCCCTCCCATTTATTGAAGAAAGCTTGCACCTGTTTGTCATTAGAAGTTTTTACATTATACTGTTCCAACGTAATTTGCATGATGACTGCTTTCTTAAAACCTGAGAATTCTACTATCTGTGCAGCCTTCCAATTTTTCAATATAATATTACGGGCTAACATCAATAATGTATTAATAAGTTTGTACTCTCTACCACCCGTAGACCGCGTGGTGAGAAACACTACCTCTTGCGGGCCTATATTTATTCTCGAATTGACTACCCGCTTGATCCAATATAATATCTTGCTCCAAAATTGCATAATTTTAGGACAGGACCATAAACAGTGCATAATGTCGGCATTTTCTATACTACATTTTGTGCACTGATGAGCTTTTTTGTACCACATGGTCATTTTGTTTGGAGTAATATATACATTATATAGCAACTTCAATTGGGATTCACGCCATGCTGTCGGGACCCAAGAGTCATTAATTATTGTTAGACAATTCTGCACATCTATAACAAGAATCTCTGGAAAATATCTTAGCCATGTCGAGTGTATATACTTGATTTGTCTAGTTTTAATATTGGCATTCAGAATTTTGTACAGGTTAGCTATTGAGAAACTTCCTGCTTGATAGATTTTAATCCCGATTGCTAAAGGCCCCGTATTCCACTGAGACTTAAATTCTGTTTGGATAGAAGTTAAATAATGTCGTATTTGAAGATAGGCAAAAAACTCCTTATTCTGTATTCCATACTTAAATCTAAGCGTGTCAAATGTATCAATTATACCAGGTTCCACCATTAACTGGCTGACATATCTTAAGCCTCTTTCTCGCCATCCCTGAAAAACTTGAGACTGGTACCCCGGTTGAAATCCCGGGTTTCCTTGAATTGTTAAAAATTCAGTGGCAAATGGAACAACCTTAGTTTCCAAACAAAATTTTTGCCACACCCTAATAACATTTTTAAAGTTATCAGATTATCAATGTTACAGGGGAGGTTTCTAATTGGGCAATGTAGTATAGCTTTCAAGTCAAATGGAGCAACAATACTGGATTCATACTGATACGAAGTAACATATTCCTTTTCAGTAATCCAGTCAATAGCATATTTTAATATTGCGACCCAGTTATAATATTTAATGTTAGGGAATGATAAGCCAGCAGAGATATTATCATTCATTAGTCTATTTAACGCCATCCGAGGTTTCCTCCCCTTCCAAATAAACTTAGAGCACATCTGATTGAATCTGTCAATATCTCTATTTTTAAGTAGAATTGGAATATTCTGTAACAGGTACAATAACTTTGGAAACAGTATTGTCTTAATTAACATTATACGTGGTATAAGTGAAATTGGAAGACTCATCCAATTATCTAATTGCTTCTGTATTTCCTGCAAACAAGAAGGGAAATTTAGAGTATACCACTCTGACGGATTATCACTAAGAACTATACCTAAATAATTTATATGCATGGTTTCTTTGAAAGGGTGCCTCACATTCCCTTTTAGTGGTCTCCTTATCCATAATAATTCAGATTTGCTTGAATTGATTTTATAGCCTGATATTGAGCCAAATAAGTGCAAATGTTTAAGCAATATTGGTAGATTAAGCTCCACGTCATTTAAAAAGAGCAATAAATCGTCTGCGTATAGTGAAAGAATAAACTTATGTCCCCTAATAGTGATACCCTCTAATTGATCGCGCAACAATGTAGCCAATGGTTCAAGTGATATATTAAAAAGAAGGGGAGATAAAGGACACCCCTGCCTTGTACCTCTATGGAGAGAAAAAAAATCTGTAGTTACATTATTTACAATAATGGAGGAAACCGGATTACTATATATCAATTTAATGAAATTAGCAAAATTACCACTAAATCCAAACTTATCAATCGCCATGAAGAGGTGACCCCAATCTATATAATCAAAAGCTTTCTCCGCATCCAATGCCACCACTGCAGCGCTCAATCTGTCCGCGGTTTTCTCTGATAGATTGTTCCAAAAATAATCCAATATCAACATAGTTTTACGAATACTTTTTACTGGGTTTCTCCCCTGCATAAAACCGACTTGATTCTCGTGTATAATATTTCTAAGAACAGGTTGTAATCGCATAGCAATAATCGATGTCAATAGCTTATAGTCTACATTTAATAATGATATAGGCCAATATGATTCAACTCTCTCTGAGTCCTTGTTCTTCTTTAAAATAAGTGATATATTAGATGCTGTAAAATACCGAGAACAACTTGAATGTGAGCCATAGTAGCTATTGAATAACTTATATAAGATTGGGGTCACCTCCTCCTGTAACATTCTATAAAACTCTATTGGGAGGCAGTCAGGCCCAGCAGCTTTGTTAAGCTTAGCTTGTTTAATTGCTGTGTTTATTTCTTGTAATGTAATTGGCAAGTTCAAATCTCGTTTTTCCTCTAACGTAATTCTTGGGAGTTTTACCCTAGACCAAAATACCTCTCTATCTACCTGATTAGGAGGATCTGACCTGTAAATTCCTTGAAAATATTTAAAGAATACCTTCTTTATTTCTTCTGTCTGTGTATACCTACTATTGCTCTGTCTAATTGCGAAAATCCGGTTGCTGTCTTTAGGTTTAGCTATTCTAGCCAAATATTTTGCAGCCCGGCCAGTGAATCCTCTGTATAGCGCTTTCTGTTTTAGACCTTCTTGCATAGCTTTCTGTTTTAAGAAAATGTTCCACTGGGATTTAGCCTCAGCATATCTCTTCCAATTATCGTTGGTTCTAAGGGATATATATGTGTTATAACAGTTCCTAACTGTATTTGAAAGTTGTAATTCTGTCTGTTTGTTTTTTTTCTTTAATATACCTAGATAAACTTTAATGTGCCCTCTAAGAACAGCCTTTGCTGCCTCCCAGTAGGTTTCCGTCTTCTCCAAATAATTCTCATTAAAACTATGATAATCAATCCATTTATTTCTAAGGTAATTCTGAAAGCCGCTGTTTGTTGCAAGATATTTGGGGAAAAACAAATTGTTATTATTTGCCTTTTTAAATGTGCTACACCCAAACTCCAGAGAGATAATGGCATGATCTGACAACACAATATCTTTAATGTCAGTTTTACAATCTGAGCCAAGCAAATTCTCTGCAATTAGGAACATATCAATTCTAGAGAGGCTTTGAAAGCTTGATGATGCACAAGTGTATGCCTTACTGTCTGGATGATGGATTCTCCAGATATCCCAAACCCCAAGTTGAGCACATAATTTTTGGAATATACGTGTTTTCTTATCCCCCTTATAGAATTCCTTCTTCCCAATTCTATCTAAATTAGGTAGGGGTGTTAAGTTGAAGTCTCCCGCTATTATTAAATTCTGCCCTATATATCCCAATAACTTGTTTATTAAGCCATTCCAGAAATATGTGTCTAACACGTTGGGCCCGTATACATTACAAATTATAAAACAAGCTGTATTAATTTTTATCTGCATAATTTGAAATCTGCCTCCAGGGTCCTGTTCTGTGCCAATTATTTCATACCTTAACTTTTTATTGATCAAAATTGCCAGTCCTTTCTTCCTACCCTCCCCCGCTAATGCAACAATTTCCCCCACCCATTTTGTTTTTAATTTCATGATCTCAGACTCTTTAAGGTGAAGTTCCTGCAACATTACTAGGTCAGGTTTATATACTCCAAGCTGTCTAATGATGGCTTTTCTCTTAATTGGTGATGTTATCCCACCTACGTTCCATGAGAGGAATTTTAAGGGGCTCATGTCTACCTTCATTCCTTTAAGTGTAAAATTAAACTATATGACTCCATTCTGAGAGAAGAGGGGAGAGAGAAAGAGAAAAAAAAAAAAAGAGAGGCAAATCAACATCACAACACCAACAGACAACACAAACATACAACCATACATTCACTAATCTACATACAGTTAGCAGAATCATATCGTAACCTGACTACCTGTCCATAGTAAATTTTAATTTATTATATTTATTGTATACCCTGCTCCTTACAAAAGGCCTGCGCTTCTTTATAATTGTTCAATACCTTCTGAATTCCATCTATGGATAACACCAGCTTAGCCGGGTATAACATCCTGACGTTATAGTTTGCATTTAAAAGTTTAGAGCAAAATGGAGACATCTCTTTGCGCCTTGCTGCGGTCTCACTAGAGAAATCCTGAAAAATTAAGATCTTATGTTGATCTATCACAAGTGGATACATTTTCCTATATTGACGCAACAAAGTTACTTTATCTTGAAAATTTAAAAACTTCAGTACAATAGGTCTACTAGTGTTATGATCTTTTCTCACTGGACGTACTGCTCCTATTCTGTGTATCCTTTCTATCAGTACTGGCGTAGCTGAATTAATTCCAAGACTCTGAGATAATGTAACCGTAGCAAAATACATTAAATCTTGGTAAGTATCATCTTCTGGAAGACCGATAATTCTAAGATTGTTACGCCTGGATCGGTCTTCCAGATCCTCAACTCTGGCTTGCAACTTATCAAGACGCGCCATATAATCAATAGTAATAGGTTCAGCTGTGTTGAGTTTATCCTCTATATCTGAGATCCTTGTCTCTACCTCTGTCAATCTTGTGGAGAAATGCCTTATTTCTGCCGTAAGACTGCAAATATCATTTTTAATATCTGATTTCATACTATCCAATTGTGGTGTAATGGATTTAGTAATTTGAAGAACTAGTTCCTGCATGTCAATATGTGTCTCACTCTGAATTTGTGATAGATCCAATGTCTGATCGACACGTTTAGCCATTTTTTTTCCTTCTGTTTAGCAGGCATAATAGGAGAAGGATTCCGAGTTGTAAATGTGAATTTATCCATATATACAAAATCTAATCAAGTCCACTACTTTTATTAGGCCACTCAAAGTGACTGTGCTACACAATTTACGGGGCTATTGAATTCGTGTATTGTATAAAAGTGCTTAGAAAAGTCCAGGGAATGTGAGAATATATTCACAAGGGGGAAAAATAGGCAACACGTGCCTGTGCTACTGAGCCAAGGGAGGCTAATCAATATCTACGTGCAGAAGGGGTCGGTGAGAAGTGCAAAAGGGAATGTGAGGTGAGAGAGAAAGAAAAAAAAAAATAATAAAAAAAAAGAAAAATAAAACAGGAGTGCAATACAAGAGACGTGAAAAGTGAGAAGTGATGGGAAACAAACCAAAGAGTGGCCTAAATGAGAAATTATCAGACTCTGAAATACTTAGGACCTTTTTAGAGATTTTAAGTTATTCTTACTCCCACTTAATAAACCACTAGCTGTTAAGTATATTTAGCAGTATAGGAGATATGAGTTTTAAAGTGATTACTCTCTCAAAACATATTTAAACCATCAAATTTCAGCATTTTTCAGCGTTTTGCTTATATCTGCTAAGTTTTATACAGTAGTGAAAAGAATCTTACAGCCTGAGTAATATTTCTAGTGCCCACACTAGGGGCTTCCTTCTAGCATTTAGGGACCAAGCAATTTAACCAACATAATTTGACTAACAATCACAATCCAGAAGACTGACAGCCTTATTTGTCAGCCTAAAAATGCACCCTCAGGCGATGTAGTATCTCGTTCAACCACAATTTACAGTATGATCCAATATTCTTACCCTTAAGCACAATATAATCCTGCCTAAACCATGATGCATACAGTAAATTGTACCCATAAGAAAAAACATTCCCCCCTTATCTTAGCATATATATATATATATATGTCCAATAGTAGCTTCTTTTAAAGAGACCAGAGGGAACCACGTCATTGTCCATAAACATAACCAATTTACTGAAATTTATTGCAAGGTAAGTGTTTAAATGTCCAAATGATTATTTAGATATATTTGCAACTACAAGGAGCCACCTTCAGGGAATATGTCCAAGTTCTATAGGATAAATTCCTAATCAATATAAGACAAATCAAACCCGTTCAATTATAACTGACATATACAGCCAATGCATAGGGATATTGCCCAACATGTGTGTCCCCTACTCCATGGCCTAGAGAGGGCCAGACCTCTCCCTTTCCACTTGTCGTACTTTCACAAGCCGTATTTGAATTTCGGGAGGGATACTGAGAAAACAGCAGCAAAGTACCTTAATTATGGAGAGGGGGTCACTCCGGTGCTCCTTTCGTCAGGCCTTCCTGAACCCACACTGTATCCTTATGCGAGTCCTTCTGAGGATCCGTTCGTGGGACCAAGCTTAGCGTGCCCCGGCCGTTTTCCGTTTAATGCTCCGGCTCCACTGTCAGCTCTCTGGGGGGGTGCACATCTCTGCCGGAACTATGCTTCACGCTACCGTCGTAGCGCTACAGAACGTCTGTATTCATCTGCTGAAACGCCACCGGTTCTACACCTGACGCCTCGGTCTATGCGCTCACCAGGGAGCCACCAGGCATCTTCACAACCTCCAACACCCCGGTAGACACAGGACACTACAACAGGTAAGTATGTCTTTCACCTGCTTTCTCCTCTCAGCGTTAGGGCCAAATTCTTGTTATAGAAATACAGGTAGCGGACACTTTTACTTGAAGGCCTAATTCCCATCAGGCGGGCCAACACGATATTCCTCCTATTTCTTGTGCCCCCGCAGAACAAGGACTTCACCTCCGTAGGTTCACCAGGGAACTATCCGGTCTCTCATCTCCATCTAAGTTTCACCATTCAAGTCAGGATAGAGAATTTGCCGTAGGGGGGCTTTATTTATCGGCAGAACAAGCCACTGCCAGGCCTGAAAATCTTCTTTTAAGTATCAAGTCTCTGAACAGGTAGTCAAGTGTTTATTTGCAACAATTTGCAACAATTAAAACAAAAACCGCTACAGTCTAATTACTCCAATCAAGGCACAGAATAACAAGATTGTAGTAGGTTGCTTCCGCCGCGAAGCATAGAAATGGCGATTAGCAGAATTCCACTTCGTGGATCCAAGATCCTATGCCCGGGCCAGTGGAAGATCCGCGGCCAAGGGTCAGTTGAAGGCGGGAGTGGTTGGTTCAAGCTGCAAGCAGGAGCAGCCCAACGCGCAGCACCTTGCTTGCTCCTCCCTCAAACGGAAGTCCCACACTGTCCGATATCACTCTCTAATGCAAAAAAGTCCAGCTGTGACTTATTGATATCTACATGAGCCCTATGTAGTAGACGCTAATCTAGTCTTATATGTTTATAGTTTCTTCATCCATACCGCTCCCTTCCTTTTGGGCAGGCTCCTAGCTTGTGAGTAGAAATGAGACACTTACTTCATGCATATTTTTGTATACCAGCGGTTGAAGCGGGTTAATGCTCTAACCCATCTGATAATGTCTATCTTTTACCCCCTTCCTATAGAGACCACCTTGTATTTTTATATTAGTCCTATTTATGTACCACTCCTTTTGTCTTGAGTACTCATATAATTCCTAGTAGAGCCCTGAGTATTAAAGTTGCTCCCTCATACCTATATATGAGCTACTATTGGCTAGCCCATAATGATGGTGTTTTAGCTAGTTCATTATTTTACTAGTTACCTTTTTAGCTCTCATATTGCTATGTCCATGTAGCTCTTTCTATTACTGGTTATATTATTCCTCCTTGTTTAATACTTATATTGTATAGTTCCTTTTATTAGTTGCATATACGGGTACACTCTGTTTAGGGGACACAAACACACATGCATCCCTATTTTTGGGACACTTATATATGTCTCTATTTACATATGCCAAATAGCTCAAGATATTGCAGTCCCTCACATATAAACCATGTAAGCGACCTCAACTGAACTTCCCATTAATATGTGTGCTTATGGGTCTACTCGCCTTATAGGCTTTAACCCCTTAAGGACCAGCGATGTACCCTGTATGTCACTGGCCTTTTTTTGGGACTTGATTGTTTTATAGTGCGGTCTTGCCACCAGCGTTGAGACTGCTCTATTCCACAAAGCCTGCTGGAGAGAGAGTATTAATAGCGTCTTTTTTCTAGACTTGTGCTATTATGTCCTGAAAAAACCCTTAATGACCAGTGACATACAGGGTACATTGTGGTCATTAAGGGGTTAAGGAAACCTCACTATTAGATATGCCCTTGCTGTATATATTTATTGTGCTTATAGACCAAATTAGGTTAGATTATTCAGGACTCATGTATCTATATTTGGGATTTATGGATATGAGTATATAATTTGGTGCTGTGGCATATATAGATATAAGCATCAGCTACCATAATAATTACTCATAAGGGATAGTGTAATGTGCTATAATTACCTCCCTCTCTTATTAGCGAGGTGGATACTTATAAATTATGCACCAATAGATGGCCAATTCTTAGTGTCTTATTATATACTATACCCGAGATAACCCTGATACTGATTTAATACTCCATTCTGCTATGACTACAGTGGGCAAGTGGACTTTGACTTGTTAATTAGATAAGTTGTTCTAGTATTTGCATATCATTGCATCCTAATATATGTTTGTACCTTAAGCTTATTTCTATTGACTTAAGAAAGGGACTAAATATTGTATTATAAATACACTCGCCATCTGTGTATTAATACATGATGTTATATTTAAAAAAAATAAAAATAAGTTTATTATTCATTATGCAGGCACCTCATTAGCCCTGTCTTTACTTCATACAGACACGTCTTCAGGACTGGTATTACTTCAGGCATGACACCTATAGAAGTGGACTACATCAGTTTTTAGATAGGTCTTAACCACAAGGGGTGCATGTCGCTACCTCATGCAACAATAGTGGCCTTAGTGCCGGTTCTAGGGGGGTATATCTTATCTTACCTGCATTTGACTACCCATTTAACCCATATAAATATCACTAGTAATTTTGTGTCAAAGATAGATGTTTGTATATGCATACTCATTTTCTATATATTATGCCCGAGGCAATCCAAGTACTCAGTTAATGCTATATCCTACTAAGCCTATAGTAAATGCCTACAAGAAGATGCAGATTTATTACTTAGATAAGATTTTATTATATATGCATGTTATTACATTCTAATTGATGTATGTTTTCTTGTACATATCACTACTACCGCAAGGAAGAGCCTAAGTGTAGTATTGTAAATCCAATCATCATCTGTATATCAATGCATGACTTAATGTTTAATATTGTCTATATGCCCATCACTGATTCCCCTCTTCATCTCCTTAATCTCTTCACCGTTTAGATATGGTTGGCTCCGCCCCCCCCTTTTATCCTAAATTTAAGAGTGGCTCTTTACCCGCTGACTATCCCCCCCCTTCTATATATATTTTGAATCATGTAAAAATATCCCATTAAAGGGATATTAAAGAGCGCTGATGTTAGTAATGGAAAACAATATACAATTTAAAACTAGATATTATACTTTGGATATAGTAGATCAGGTCTACCGTGTTAGTCCTGTTTATTGTCCATATAGTGGTGGTAAATAGGGGATAAAGATGTCCTCTTGAAAGAGATGATGATGAATCAGGCTGCTCCTCTTGATCCCAGAGAGTATGGAACAACTATAGAAGAAGAATAGAAAGAGGGCGCCACAATAGCGTGATATCGTCTGGAATGCAGGTACAGATATATGTAGATATTATGCTTACCAGATGGTGTGGCACTGTGCTGTGACCAGTGCAAGAGAGCAGGCTAGCACTTAACAGTGGCTAGTACACTGTAGGAGCCAGGCTCCAAAGGCACTTGTTCTAGTTGCAACTTGGTATCTATCTCCTGCTATCTGGACTTCAGGTTCTGCAGAGGAGTGATCTTATGTGTGTTGTTCAATAGGCATATATGAACCACAACACAGACAACTTAAAATAAAAAAAATTGACTTTTATTTTATGACGCGTTTCTCAACCTGCAAGGGTTGTTTTATCAGATAAAAAGTTAATGTTTTTTATCTGATGAAACAACCCTTGCAGGTTGAGAAATGCGTCATAAAATAACCTGAAGTCCAGATAGCAGGAGATAGATACCAAGTTGCAACTAGAACAAATGCCTTTGGAGCCTGGCTCCTACAGTGTACTAGCCACTGTTAAGTGCTAGCCTGCTCTCTTGCACTGGTCACAGCACAGTGCCACACCATCTGGTAAGCATAATATCTACATATATCTGTACCTGCATTCCAGACGATATCACGCTATTGTGGCGCCCTCTTTCTATTCTTCTTCTATATTTTGAATCATCATAAGGTCCAGGAAGGACCTTCCTAGGGACTACCATATATGATTTACTTACGTGTTCATGCGACCCTTAATTGGTTAACTCAGTAGTCACCTCAATAAGCTAATATCATTATAAAATGGAGGATTCTGAAGCTTATGTCACTTACTATGTTAAAAACTATCTACAATATATTGTATTCATGTATTCTTTATGTTTTTATGGCTAAAATTGCAACACTTGTGATTGTTAACATCTGTTGTATTGTTTGAAAATCCTCAATTAAAAAAAAAAAAAAAAAAATATTAAGAAAGAACAGGTGTTCATCTCAAGTCACAGTTTACAGAAATTTATGACCCAGTAGTTTAACCACATAAACTACCTTCCAGGTGCAAAACCGATGCAATGAAATAAACATAATTAGCAAAGAAGGAAAATAGGGAATATTTGAATATGCACTGTGTGAACAGAGAATAAAAATGTAAAAGACGGAAATATCACTAATTTATGTATTAGCTGCCTAATTACACTAAAAACTATAGTGCTTGAAAAGGGATTTGCTAAATATTAATTAACGTATTCACTGTTGCAATTTTTATTTAAAGGGACAGTGTACCCTTAATGTGTCCCCAATTGATTGTTATACCAGCTGCTGGATATTAAATGTATGAGAAATTGCTCCTTTATGTTTGTTTTTTAAATGAATAGCTGGATTTGCTCTTTTGGATGCACAGCCCATCAAAATAGGCTAAGCTTGCTGACAGAGCAGACATTTTGATCCATCACTCAAATGTTTCCAATTCTTATCTCTGTCTCTATATAATACTAAAAAAATCAATTGAAAAATCAATTGAAAATTAACATTATATAACTAACTATTTCTGTCACGCCCCACTGGGAGTGTCATTTCTTCTGCGGCTGTGTTTTCATAGTTTGTCAATAGCCTGTACTTAGATATATACATATTCAGTATAGGTCGGGATACCACAGGCAAAATCAGCTAATTAAAATGCCAATATAAAAGGCAACTGAGCTATTTGTAAACAGTTTTATACACTCCAGCAGGTAAAATGGATCAGTGTCAACAAATTAAAGGGAAGAAAAAATAAGGGTAAACTGTCCCTTTAATGAAGAAATGAGGAAACTGTCAATGAGATAGTCAACCCCTGGCCTGGGGGATAAGAGTATGAAAAAAGAAAAAAAGAAGCACCAATAAAGCACTTTCTTAGTATCCCTATATAACACAAGATCCAGAGTGAAAAAATAAAAATTAATATTAAAGGGACAGTCAACACCAGAATTTTTGTTGTTTAAAAAGATAGATAATCCCTTTATTACCCATTTCCCAGTTTTGCATAAACAGTTATAATAATACACTTTTTACCTCTGTGATTACCTTGTATCTAAGCCTCTGCAAACTGCCCCCTTATTTCAGTTCTTTTGATAGACTTGTATTTTAGCCAATCAGTGTCACTCTTAGGTAACTTCACATGCGTGAGCTCAATGTTATTTATATGAAACACATGAACTAACGCTCTCTAGTGGTGAAAACTGTCCAAATGCTTTCAGATTAGAGGCGGCCTTCAAGGTCTAAGAAATTAGCATATGAACCTCCTAGGTTTAGCTTTCAACTTAGAATACCAAAGGAACAAAGCAAAATTGGAGATAAACGTATCTGAATCATGAAAGTTTTTTTTGGACTTGACTGTCCCTTTAACCTTTATTTAGGACAGCATGGGACATACCAACTTTTTTGGCTTCCTGAACCCTCCTGCTTCGACAAAGTTCAATATATGCCTGAGGGGCGTGCCTAGCATCATAAGCCGCGTTCGGCAAGTGCTCCAAGCGAACTGGGCCTCGCTTGGAGCGTTCTATAAAAACACTTGCCAGTGAGGAGCTTGGTGTTCCCTCAGTGCTCTGATGACTTAAGTCCCAGCATGCTGGTAAACCTGGGAGTTTTCAGAGCAAGCTCAGCCTCCACAAGCAACATGTGTGTATATATATATATATATATATATATATATATATATATATATATATATATATATATATATATATATATATATATATAGTATTTTTATATACACGCATGTTGCTCATGGAGGCTGCCATATTTACAATAATGTAAAAAGTTAATCATGTCTCTGCATTATTTATTATCCCGATTTGTGAAAGTATTATTAAATTATTATGGATTACACATATATAATTCATATGTGAGAAGTTTCTATTTGCATGCAATATTTCTAATACTTAAAGGGACATAATACTCATATGCTAAATCACTTGAAACTAATGCAGTATAACTGTAAAAAGCTGACAGGAAAATATCACCTGAGCATCTCTATGTAAAAAAGGAAGATATTTTACCTCACAATTTCCTCATCTCAGCAGATTAAGTTCTGTGTAAAAAGTTATACTCAGCTGCTCCCAGCTGCAGGTAAAAATTTTTTAAAAAAATGAAGAAATGAACAGCAGCCAATCAGCATCAGCAGTGCTGAGGTCATGAACTCTTACTGTGATCTCATGCGATTTGACTTAACTCTTATGAGATTTCATAGTAAGCTTCCTTTACCTGATTGGTGAAATAATATGAGAGCGCACGATGCTCATCCCTTCAGATGTCCCAGGACAAACACACTAAAATGCTGCTTAGAAATCCTTTACAATGGGAGGTGGCTACTGAGGAACTTTTGAGGTAAAATATCTTTCTTTTTTACATAGAGATGTTCAAGTGATATTTTCTAATCAGCTTTTTACAGCTATGCTGCATCACTTTCAAGTGTTTAAACATTTGGGTATTATGGCCCTTTAAAAAGGTATTAGAAATATTGCATGCAAATAGAAGCGTCTCTGTACTATGTAGATCCCTTTCCGCATGCCAGCTATTCTGTTAATGCGTGGTGATGTGGGACGTTGCGATGGGAGTGTTTTGTCAAAGCTCCCTTTTTTAAGTAGGAGTTCTCCGCTTGCTATGCTGCTCTGCAGAGTAAGAGACAGGCAACCCCTAGCTGTTGCGGAATCCACCTGTTGTATGTCAAACAAAATGACCAGTGTCTCATAGGGCATCCTTATGACTGGGTATATGTACAAGTAAGTGATTATGTGAGGGATTGCTCTGCTGGTATGTTGTCTGGAAAGGGGTTAAATACTGAAGTCTGTGTATCAAATAAGGGGTTAATAATTGCTCTAAGGTCTTTTTATGACTGACGGGGGTTAATAATTGCTTTATAGGTGTGTGTACCAGGGAGGAGGCTTCAGGTCTGTGTGTTAAGGAAGGTTTAATCCACACCATATCTGGGAATAAAAGGGGTTTCTGGCATCTGTGTGTATTAATGTGAGTGTTTCTGTGTGATGAAATCGAGACTCTGATGAGTCTCGATTTCAGATGCGACATTCAGATGGTGGGGTCAGAATTTGGCGTAAAAACATGAAAGCATGGATCCACCCTGCCTTGTATCAATGGTTCAGGCTGGTGGTGGTCATGTAATGGTGTGGGGGATATTTTCTTGTCACACTTTGGGCCCCTTAGAACCAATTGAGCATCGTTTAAACGCCAAGGCTTACCTTAGTATTGTTGCTGACCATGTCCATCCCTCCCTTTACAGTGACTACAGTGTACCCATCTTCTGATGGCTACTTTCAGCAGGATTATGTCAATATGGACCAAAATCTCTGAGGAATGTTTCCAACACCTTTTTGAATCTATGCCACAAAGAATTAAGGCAGTTCTGAAGGCAAAAGGGGGTCTAACCCTGTACTAGCAAGGTATACCGAATAAAGTGGCTAGTGAGTGTATATATATAGAAGTCTAAATGCTGCCAAGAATCCACCTATTGTGTTTCCAGATTCCCTCAAATCTAGATGCAGAATATAAAAGTAAATGCAAAAAAAGGGTGTTTGTGAATTAGCGCATAAACTAACAATGTATAAATGAAAGATGTATAAAAGGTTATAAAAGTAATAAAATTTCACTAAGTTAAAAAAAATACAATAAAAACAATTTATATTGATTCACAAATGCTGAAGCAATAAGTTAAAAATGTAGAATTAATAACTGTTATAAATTCTATATAAATATATAAAAAAACAACAAAATATATTTATAATGTCCAAAGTTCTGTAAAAACGAAAATCCCAGTTATAGGGAGAGCATAAATAGCTCCTAGTTGTGGGTAAAAACTTGTGTATTTTTATCATCTAAAATTTAAAGCATTCTGGCTCTAGAACACTATCCTGCTTCATTTTATAGCTCATCTCCCACTAACCATTCTCCCTAGTTTCAAGATATAAAAATTCCAAGTTATAACAAGTAATCTCCAAATGTAACTAACTATATCTACATCCTGTAAAAAAATATATATATTTTTTAGCTGTTACAGTGTTTGTCTACAATTTTAGTCTAACTGGCCGTAAAACTAGGAAAAGACTAGCCACAAACAAAAAATCATAGAAAACCATGCCAATCCAGGTGTACACACAGACACACACACACATACATATATATAATTTATTTATTTTTAAACCAAGGGGTTTTTTCTTCCTTTTTAAATATATAAAATAAAGTATATACGTTTAAGCCCTATTTTCACCGGTGCTCAGATATCATGAAAATCTGTTTTGTTAGTGTGCTGATAACTTTAGTTTAAAGGGACATTAAACACTTTGAGATGGTAATATAAAATGATAAATTGTATATATATAACAACTCTGCAATATACTTTCATTATTTATTTTGTCCTCTTTGCATGTAATTCCACTTGATATTGTGAGCTTTACAGTTCCTGTTAGAAATGGAAGTGCAGAACACTGTTAAATCCAGCACAACCATTGGCTGCACACTCTAGTGACCTATTTATAACTGTCCCTAATTGGCCACAGCAGAGAAGGTAACACAAGTTACAACATGGCAGCTCCCAGTGTTTTATAGACACTAAGGCCTAGATTTGGAGATTGGCGTTAGCCGTGAAAACCAGCGTTAGAGGCTCCTAACGCTGGTTTTAGGCTAACTCTGGTATTTGGAGTCACTCAAAAAAGGGTCTAACGCTCACTTTTCAGCCGCGACTTTTCCATACCGCAGATCCCCTTACGTAAATTGCGTATCCTATCTTTTCAATGGGATTTTTCTAACTCCGGGATTTAGAGTCGTGGCTGAAGTGAGCGTTAGAAATGTAACGACAAAACTCCAGCCGCAGGAAAAAAGTCAGTAGTTAAGAGCTTTCTGGGCTAACGCCGGTTTATAAAGCTCTTAACTACTGTACTCTAAAGTACACTACCACCCATAAACTACCTATGTAGGATGGATGTTCCGCGTCGGAGGTCTTCAGGATGCTGCCGCTCCGCTCCAGATGGATGTCGATAGAAGATGCCGCCTGGATGAAGACTTCAATCGGATGGAAGACCTCTTCTGCCCCGCTTGGATGAAGACTTCTACCGGATCATGGACATCTTCAGCCCCCCGCTTGGGCTTGGATCAGGACATCGGAGGAGCTCTTCAGGACGGATCGGTGAACCTGGTATGGTGAAGATAAGGTAGGAAGATCTTCAGGGGCTTAGTGTTAGGTTTATTTAAGGGGGGTTTGGGTTAGATTAGGGGTTTGTGGGTGGTGGGTTGTAATGTGTGGGGGGGTATTGTATGTTTTTTTACAGGCAAAAGAGCTGAACTTCTTGGGGCATGCCCCGCAAAGGGCCCTGTTCAGGGCTGGTAAGGTAAAAGAGCTTTTAACTTTAGTAATTTAGAATAGGGTAGGGCATTTTTTATTTTGTGGGGCTTTGTTGTTTTATTAGGGGGCTTAGAGTAGGTGTAATTAGTTTAAAATTGTTGTAATATTTTTCTTATGTTTGTAGATATTTTTTTATTTTTTGTACTTTAGTTAGTTTATTTCATTGTAGTTATTTGTAGATATTGTATTTAATTAATGTATTGATAGTGTAGTGATAGGTTTAATTGTAGGTAATTGTAGGTATTTTATTTAATTAATTTAATGATAGTATAGTGTTAGGTTTAATTGTAACTTAGGTTAGGATTTATTTTACAGGTAAATTTTGTAATTATTTTAACTAGGTAACTATTAAATAGTTCTTAACTATTTAATAGCTATTGTACCTGGTTAAAATAATTACAAAGTTGCCTCCTGTAAAATAAATATTAATCCTAAAATAGCTACAATGTAATTATAATTTATATTGTAGCTATTTTAGGGTTTATTTTACAGGTAAGTATTTAGCTTTAAATAGGAATAATTTATTTAATAAGAGTTAATTAATTTCGTTAGATTAAAATTATATTTAACTTAGGGGGGTGTTAGTGTTAGGGTTAGACTTAGCTTTAGGGGTTAATACATTTATTAGAATAGCGGTGAGCTCCGGTCGGCAGATTAGGGGTTAATAATTGAAGTTAGGTGTCGGCGATGTTAGGGAGGGGTTAATACTATTTATTATAGGGTTAGTGAGGCGGATTAGGGGTTAATAACTTTATTATAGTAGCGCTCAGGTCCGGTCGGCAGATTAGGGGTTAATAAGTGTAGGCAGGTGGAGGCGACGTTGTGGGGGGCAGATTAGGGGTTAATAAATATAATATAGGGGTCGGCGGTGTTAGGGGCAGCAGATTAGGGGTACATAAGGATAATGTAATAAGTAGCGGCGGTTTGCGGAGCGGCAGATTAGGGGTTAATAATAATATGCAGGGGTCAGCGATAGCGGGGGCGGCAGAATAGGGGTTAATAAGTGTAAGGTTAGGGGTGTTTAGACTCGGGTACAAGTTAGAGTGTTAGGTGCAGACGTAGGAAGTGTTTCCGCATAGCAAACAATGGGGCTGCGTTATGAGCTGAACGCGGCTTTTTTGCAGGTGTTAGGTTTTTTTTCAGCTCAAACAGCCCCATTGTTTTCTATGGGGGAATCGTGCACGAGCACGTTTTTGAGGCTGGCCGCTTGCGTAAGCAACTCTGGTATCGAGAGTTGAAGCTGCGTTAAATATGCTCTACGCTCCTTTTTTGGAGCCTAACGCAGCCTTTATGTGGACTCTCAATACCAGAGTTATTTTTATGGTGCGGCCAGAAAAAAGCCGGCGTTAGCTACGCGGGTCCTTACTGACAAAACTCTAAATCTAGGCCTAAAACTTTACACTTATTTTGTCACTTTTTAAACAACTGATTAAACTTTAAAAAATACATCTACATGTTAGTCATGGACTAATCTTTTCTTTGAATGCATCATTCTATCTAGCATTTATTTAGGCCTAGATTTAGAGTTCGGCGGTAGCCGTCAAAACCAGCGTTAGAGGCTCCTAACGCTGGTTTTGGGCGCCCGCTGGTATTTGGAGTCAGTGATTAAAGGGTCTAACGCTCACTTTTCAGCCGCGACTTTTCCATACCGCAGATCCCCCTACGCCATTTGCGTATCCTATCTTTTCAATGGGATCTTTCTAACGCTGGTATTTAGAGTCGTTTCTGCAGTGAGCGTTAGAGCTCTAACGACAAGATTCCAGCCGCCTGAAAAAAGCAGGAGTTAAGAGCTTTCTGGCTAACGCCGGTTTCTAAAGCTCTTAACTACTGTACCCTAAAGTACACTAACACCCATAAACTACCTATGTACCCCTAAACCGAGGTCCCCCCACATCGCCGCCACTCGATTAAAATTTTTAACCCCTAATCTGCCGACCGCCACCTACGTTATACTTATGTACCCCTAATCTGCTGCCCCTAACCCCGCCGACCCCTATATTATATTTATTAACCCCTAACTTGCCCCCCACAACGTCGCCGCAAGCTACTTAAAATAATTAACCCCTAATCTTCCGACCGCAAATCGCCGCCACCTACGTTATCCCTATGTACCCCTAATCTGCTGCCCCTAACATCGCCGACCCCTATGTTATATTTATTAACCCCTAATCTGCCCCCCACAACGTCGCCGACACCTACCTACACTTATTAACCCCTAATCTGCCGAGCGGACCTGAGCGCTACTATAATAAATGTATTAACCCCTAATCCGCCTCACTAACCCTATCATAAATAGTATTAACCCCTAATCTGCCCTCCCTAACATCGCCGACACCTACCTTCAATTATTAACCCCTAATCTGCCGACCGGAGCTCACCGCTATTCTAATAAATGTATTAACCCCTAAAGCTAAGTCTAACCCTAACACTAACACCCCCCTAAGTTAAATATAATTTTTATCTAACTAAATAAATTAACTCTTATTAAATAAATGATTCCTATTTAAAGCTAAATACTTACCTGTAAAATACATCCTAATATAGCTACAATATAAATTACATTTATATTATAGCTATTTTAGGATTAATATTTATTTTACAGGCAACTTTGTAATTATTTTAACCAGGTACAATAGCTATTAAATAGTTAAGAACTATTTAATAGTTACCTAGTTAAAATAATTACAAATTTACCTGTAAAATAAATCCTAACCTAAGATATAATTAAACCTAACACTACCCTATCAATAAAATAATTAAATAAACTACCTACAATTACCTACAATTAACCTAACACTACACTATCAATAAATTAATTAAACACAATTGCTACAAATAAATACAATTAAATAAACTAGCTAAAGTACAAAAAATAAAAAAGAACTAAGTTACAGAAAATAAAAAAATATTTACAAACATAAGAAAAATATTACAACAATTTTAAACTAATTACACCTACTCTAAGCCCCCTAATAAAATAACAAAGACCCCCAAAATAAAAAATTCCCTACCCTATTCTAAAATACAAAAATTACAAGCTCTTTTACCTTACCAGCCCTGAACAGGGCCCTTTGCGGGGCATGCCCCAAGAATTTCAGCTCTTTTGCCTGTAAAAAAAAACATACAATACCCCCCCCCAACATTACAACCCACCACCCACATACCCCTAATCTAACCCAAACCCCCTTAAATAAACCTAACACTAATCCCCTGAAGATCTTCCTACCTTGTCTTCACCATCCAGGTATCACCGATCCGTCCTGGCTCCAAGATCTTCATCCAACCCAAGCGGGGGTTGGTGATCCATAATCCGGTGCTCCAAAGTCTTCCTCCTATCCGGCAAGAAGAGGACATCCGGACCGGCAAACATCTTCTCCAAGCGGCATCTTCTATGTTCTTCCATCCGATGACGACCGGCTCCATCTTGAAGACCTCCAGCGCGGATCCATCCTCTTCTTCCGACGACTAGACGACGAATGACGGTTCCTTTAAGGGACGTCATCCAAGATGGCGTCCCTCGAATTCCGATTGGCTGATAGGATTCTATCAGCCAATCGGAATTAAGGTAGGAATTTTCTGATTGGCTGATGGAATCAGCCAATCAGAATCAAGTTCAATCCGATTGGCTGATCCAATCAGCCAATCAGATTGAGCTCGCATTCTATTGGCTGTTCCGATCAGCCAATAGAATGCGAGCTCAATCTGATTGGCTGATTGGATCAGCCAATCGGATTGAACTTGATTCTGATTGGCTGATTCCATCAGCCAATCAGAAAATTCCTACCTTAATTCCGATTGGCTGATAGAATCCTATCAGCCAATCGGAATTCGAGGGACGCCATCTTGGATGACGTCCCTTAAAGGAACCGTCATTCGTCGTCTAGTCGTCGGAAGAAGAGGATGGATCCGCGCTGGAGGTCTTCAAGATGGAGCCGGTCGTCATCGGATGGAAGAACATAGAAGATGCCGCTTGGAGAAGATGTTTGCCGGTCCGGATGTCCTCTTCTTGCCGGATAGGAGGAAGACTTTGGAGCACCGGATTATGGATCGCCAACCCCCGCTTGGGTTGGATGAAGATCTTGGAGCCAGGACGGATCGGTGATACCTGGATGGTGAAGACAAGGTAGGAAGATCTTCAGGGGATTAGTGTTAGGTTTATTTAAGGGGGTTTGGGTTAGATTAGGGGTATGTGGGTGGTGGGTTGTAATGTTGGGGGGGGGGTATTGTATGTTTTTTTTTACAGGCAAAAGAGCTGAAATTCTTGGGGCATGCCCCGCAAAGGGCCCTGGTCAGGGCTGGTAAGGTAAAAGAGCTTGTAATTTTTGTATTTTAGAATAGGGTAGGGAATTTTTTTATTTTGGGGGTCTTTGTTATTTTATTAGGGGGCTTAGAGTAGGTGTAATTAGTTTAAAATTGTTGTAATATTTTTATTATGTTTGTAAATATTTTTTTATTTTCTGTAACTTAGATCTTTTTTATTTTTTGTACTTTAGCTAGTTTATTTAATTGTATTTATTTGTAGGAATTGTGTTTAATTAATTTATTGATAGTGTAGTGTTAGGTTAATTGTAGGTAATTGTAGGTAGTTTATTTAATTATTTTATTGATAGGGTAGTGTTAGGTTTAATTATATCTTAGGTTCGGACTTATTTTACAGGTAATTTTGTTATTATTTTATCTAGGTAACTATTAAATAGTTCTTAACTATTTAATAGCTATTGTACCTGGTTAAAATAATTACAAAGTTACCTGTAAAATAAATATTAATCCTAAAATAGCTATAATATAATTATAATTTATATTTTAGCTATATTAGGATGTATTTTACAGGTAAGTATTTAGCTTTAAATAGGAATTTTTATTTAATAAGAGTTAATTTATTTCGTTAGATAAAAATTATATTTAACTTAGGGGGGTGTTAGTGTTAGGGTTAGACTTAGCTTTAGGGGTTAATACATTTATTAGAATAGCGGTGAGCTCCGGTCGGCAGATTAGGGGTTAATAATTGAAGGTAGGTGTCGGCGATGTTAGGGAGGGCAGATTAGGGGTTAATACTATTTATGATAGGGTTAGTGAGGCGGATTAGGGGTTAATAACTTTATTATAGTAGCGCTCAGGTCCGCTCGGCAGATTAGGGGTTAATAAGTGTAGGTAGGTGTCGGCGACGTTGTGGGGGGCAGATTAGGGGTTAATAAATATAATATAGGGGTCGGCGATGTTAGGGCAGCAGATTAGGGGTACATAGGGATAATGTAAGTAGCACCGGTTTACGGAGCGGCAGATTAGGGGTTAATAAGTGTAGGTAGGTGTCGGCGACGTTGTGGGGGGCAGATTAGGGGTTAATAAATATAATATAGGGGTCGGCGATGTTAGGGCAGCAGATTAGGGGTACATAGGGATAACGTAGGTGGCGGCGGTTTACGGAGCGGCAGATTAGGGGTTAAAAGTGTAATGCAGGGGTCAGCGATAGCGGGGGGCGGCAGATTAGGGGTTAATAAGTGTAAGGTTAGGGGTGTTTAGACTCGGGGTACATGTTAGAGTGTTAGGTGCAGACGTAGGAAGTGTTTCCCCATAGGAAACAATGGGGCTGCGTTAGGAGCTGAACGCTGCTTTTTTGCAGGTGTTAGGTTTTTTTTCAGCTCAAACAGCCCCATTGTTTCCTATGGGAGAATCGTGCACGAGCACGTTTTTGAGGCCGGCCGCGTCCGTAAGCAACTCTGGTATCGAGAGTTGCATTTGCGGTAAATATGCTCTACGCTCCTTTTTTGGAGCCTAACGCAGCATTTGTTTGAACTCTCGATACCAGAGTTAAATTTATGGTGCGGCCAGAAAAAAACCCGCGGAGCGTTAACAGCCCTTTTACCGCCGAACTCTAAATCTAGCCGTTAGTGTTTAATGTCCCTTTAAATACTCTGAGACAGAGCAAGCAGTTTTAAGAGACTTTGCAGAGAATTTTATTATTATTATTTTATAATTTACCTCTGTCATCAAATTTACTTTGTTCTCTTCTCTTGGTATTCATTGTTGAAAAGCATACCTAGGTAGGCTCAGGAGCTAGCTGGTGCTTGGTCACTACACACAGATGCATCTTGTCATTAGCACACTAAATGTTTTCAGTTAGGTCCAAGGAATTCATTGCTGATATGGCGCTTACTTTAACTATGTGGTTAAAGGGATAGGAAAGATAAAATTAAACTTGCATGATTCAGATAGAGTATGTAATTTTACTTCTATTTTCAAATGTGCTTCATTCTTTTGGTATCCCTTGTTGAAAAATAATTCTCACATATCCTACACTAGTGAGAGTTAGCTGCTGATTGGAGTCTGCATACATTTGTCTCTTGTGATTGGTTAACTAGATGTGTTCAGCTAACTGCCAGTAGTACAATGTGGTTCCTTCAGCAAAGGATAACAAGAAAATGAAGCAAATTTGTTAAAAGAAGTAAATTGGAAAGTTGCTTAAAATGGTATGTTCTATCCAAATAATGAAAGAAAATGTTGGGGTTTCCTGTCCCTTTAACCACTTTTTAAGATGATAGCAGTATAGTGCAATATTAAAATTATTTAATACATTAGAGGACTTTATTTTTGCCCTTTAGTGTCCCTTAATTGCATTTCCAATACATCACCAGCATTACTTTTAAATCAATGTTTATGGAACATCAATAGAAATTATCCCAGATCAGCTATAAAATGTTATCTATTCAGTAGGGATGGGCGAATGTGCAAATTTTCGAATTTCGAATGTAGAACGAATGTTATTGCCGAAATTCGAATTCTAAATTCGAATGTCGATAAGAACGAATATTCTTAAAAATTCGAAAATCAAATGTTATTTACAGTTTTCGAATGTCACTTTTGAAT
Source organism: Bombina bombina (assembly GCF_027579735.1). Classification (NCBI taxonomy): domain Eukaryota; kingdom Metazoa; phylum Chordata; class Amphibia; order Anura; family Bombinatoridae; genus Bombina; species Bombina bombina. Next base: position 91,129,840 of record NC_069508.1, on the reverse strand, counting down.
TCGAATGTTTATAATTATATCGAATGTCTACATTCGAAATTCGAATTTTTCGAATTCGAATATAAATTCGAATTTTTCAAATTCGAATATAAATTCGAATTTTTCGAATTCGAATATTGCATAATTCGAATATTACATTTAAAAGCATTAGAAATACTATTACAATCTAAATTCGAATTTTTCGAATTCGAATACACGTATTGCATAATTCGAATATTACATTTAAAGAAAAAGCATTAGAAATACTATTACAATCTAAATTCGAATTTTTCGAATTCGAATATTGCATAATTCGAATATTACATTTAAAGAAAAAGCATTAGAAATACTATTACAATCTAAATTCGAATTTTTCGAATTCGAATATTGCATAATTCGAATATTACATTTAAAGAAAAAGCATTAGAAATACTATTACAATCTAAATTCGAATTTTTCGAATTCGAATACACGTATTGCATAATTCGAATATTACATTTAAAGAAAAAGCATTAGAAATACTATTACAATCTAAATTCGAATTTTTCTAATTCGAATATTGCATAATTCGAATATTACATTTAAAGAAAAAGCATTAGAAATACTATTACAATCTAAATTTGAATTTTTCGAATTCGAATATTGCATAATTCGAATATTACATTTAAAGAAAAAGCATTAGAAATACTATTACAATCTAAATTCGAATTTTTCGAATTCGAATACACGTATTGCATAATTTGAATATTACATTTAAAGAAAAAGCATTAGAAATACTATTACAATCTAAATTCGAATTTTTCGAATTCGAATACACGTATTGCATAATTCGAATATTACATTTAAAGAAAAAGCATTAGAAATACTATTACAATCTAAATTCGAATTTTTCGAATTCGAATATTGCATAATTCGAATATTACATTTAAAGAAAAAGCATTAGAAATACTATTACAATCTAAATTCGAATTTTTCGAATTCGAATACACGTATTGCATAATTCGAATATTACATTTAAAGAAAAAGCATTAGAAATACTATTACAATCTAAATTCGAATTTTTCGAATTCGAATACACGTATTGCATAATTCGAATATTACATTTAAAGAAAAAGCATTAGAAATACTATTACAATTTAAATTCGAATTTTTCGAATTCGAATATTGCATAATTCGAATATTACATTTAAAAGCATTAGAAATACTATTACAATCTAAATTCGAATTTTTCGAATTCGAATATTGCATAATTCGAATATTACATTTAAAGAAAAAGCATTAGAAATACTATTACAATCTAAATTTGAATTTTTCGAATTCGAATATTGCATAATTCGAATATTACATTTAAAAGCATTAGAAATACTATTACAATCTAAATTCGAATTTTTCGAATTCGAATACACGTATTGCATAATTCGAATATTACATTTAAAGAAAAAGCATTAGAAATACTATTACAATCTAAATTTGAATTTTTCGAATTCGAATATTGCATAATTCGAATATTACATTTAAAGAAAAAGCATTAGAAATACTATTACAATCTAAATTCGAATTTTTCGAATTCGAATACACGTATTGCATAATTCGAATATTACATTTAAAGAAAAAGCATTAGAAATACTATTACAATCTAAATTCGAATTTTTCGAATTCGAATACACGTATTGCATAATTCGAATATTACATTTAAAGAAAAAGCATTAGAAATACTATTACAATCTAAATTCGAATTTTTCGAATTCGAATATTGCATAATTCGAATATTACATTTAAAGAAAAAGCATTAGAAATACTATTACAATCTAAATTCGAATTTTTCGAATTCGAATATTGCATAATTCAAATATTACATTTAAAGAAAAAGCATTAGAAATACTATTACAATCTAAATTCGAATTTTTCGAATTCGAATATTTTCGAATGTAATCGTAAAATTCGAAACCGAATATTCGAAAATCGAATGTTAGAATGTTATGTAAACATTCGAAATTCGATTCGAACGAACGAATGTGTTAAAATTCGTGCCGTTTTTCGAATGTTGCGAAACATTCGCCCATCCCTACTATTCAGTGACTTCCTTACTCTGACACAATCACACTAGATAACTATATTGTTCTTTTTTAAACTATCTCATCAGTCCATCTGATCTATTGATAATATGAAAATTAGATATGTGTAATGTTTTCCTTTGGTATTAAAGCTTTGTTTTACTTACACCTTTTTATTTGTGTATATTTCCATTTTATCTTCTTAAAGGGACATGAAACCTAACATTTTTTCTTTCATGATTCAGATAGAGTACACAATTTTTTTATTTTTTATTATTTTTTATTGAGAGAAACACATGTGAACATCCAGTATTACATCATACAATAACATCACAAAATATGATCCCAAGGAATCAGGAACAGAAACAGGCAATGCAATTTCAACAGAGAATTATCTTCAATATTTCTCATTTGCACATAACATATAAATTCTCAAATATCTCAGAAATTTCTCCAGAGCCTAAGACACCTAGGTTCCTCACATGTAATTATCTCCCATATTTTCCATTTTATTATTATTAATTATTTTATTTAAATGTCAACAGTAATTTACAAAAACAAATGTCAGAAGTAATCACAAAAATCAAACAGTTCAAAATTGTTTTACATTTAAATCAAGAACAGTGAGCAAGTAAATATTCTGCTAAATTTTATCTCTGAATTAGTCAACCCAACCATGGGTTGCCAAAGCCAAAAAAGAAAAAAGAAAAAGAGAAGAAGGAAGAGGGGGAAAAAAAAAGAAGGGGGAGGAAGGAGAACAGAACAAGAGAAAAAGGAAGGGGAAGAACAAGGACAACTCAGAAAGAATCCACCCCCCCCCACCAAAGCCAGAAACTAGGGAAGAGAGTGCAATTGTATGAGACCAGGGGAATCCCAGAAAATCATCTAAGCTCCTCTCAACTAATAAATTGTTACCAGACACCCAGAAGCACCAGTTCAGAGTTTCTGAATGGGAATATTAAGTCATTCATCTCTGTATCTGGCAATGACCTAATAAAGGCTGACCATTTGGCAAAAAATTGTCTGATGTCAGAGTCATTATCTAGATTAGTGTCCCTTTGTTCTAGCAAGCATTGTTTTTTCAAACAATTCTTGATCTCTGGAATAGATGGGGCTATTCTTAATTTCCAATTTTTAAGAATAAGATATCTAGTTGCCAGTACAGAAAGAAATATCAATTTATCATTTGGATTATGGTGTTTTGTACCAAAGAGGATCTGTTGCTGTGTAAGAGCCAGTTGAGAGACTTTTAAGGTTTTATTGAACCAAAACTCTAGCTTCCACCAAAGATGCCTTATTTTAGGACAGGTCCAAATCATGTGCATTAAGTCAGCTGCAGGGAGCGCACATTTTGGGCATTTATTAAAAGCAAAATTATGAATTTTATGGCCCTTTTCGGGAGTGAAATATGCATTGTGTAGGAGTTTGACATGCATCTCCAGCCAGGTGGCTGATAGAGTCACCTGGGCTACTTTGCAAATTGAGGATTGGACGGTTTTTATATCAATGTTTTTTTGAGGTAACAGTCGATTCCATAGGGAAGTAATTTTCTCCAGTTCTAATTCACCCTTGATGAGTTTAATTAGCTGATAACACATAGAGATGGATCTGACACCGTTTTTGAACAAAGTGAGCCAGCTTTCTAATTTACCCAGAGTCCAATTCCATCCTGTCTCACTCATCAACTCACAGAGGAGATGCCTGCTTTGCAAATATGCAAAGAATTCCTTGTTCTTAATTTGAAACTCTGTTTTTAATTCATCGAAAGATTTGACACATTTTCTCTCTGTGTCCCAGAGTTGTATCAACCTGTCCAAGCCTAAGTTATGCCATTTTTTAAATGTTAGAGTTCAACCCTACAGGAAATTTCGGGTTCCCCCTTAGTGGGAGATATTGAGAAACTTTACAATTTAAGGATAGTGAACTACTCACTTTCCACCAAGCCTTCAATGGGTTAGAAAAGGATTTAAGCCGTTCGATTTCGCCTGGTAATTCTTTGGGTGGGCAGTGAATTAAGGCTAGCGGTAGGTAAGGACTACATATATCTTCCTCTAAGGGGTTATTCGTGACATAATTACTGTGTGAAATCCAATCAGCCACCACCCGGACCAAGAAAGCATAGTTGTATGAACGAATATCTGGTAATGCAAGGCCACCGCTGCTTTTTGGAAGAGAGAGTTTACTTAGGGATATTCTGGCTCTTTTCTCCTGCCAGAGAAATCTACTAAGTATGCTATTGAGACAGCGGATATCCCTTTCCAGCATAATTAGAGGAACGTTCTGTAATACATAAAGAAGTTTCGGAAGCAAAATCTAGCCACAGAAAAAGGGATAACAGAAGGAGAGTTACTATTCTGTCTGAGCCATAGCAATTCTGACTTTGCTTCATTTATCTTGTAACCTGAAAAGGACCCGAATCTGGCAGTGATATCCAGAAGTTTAGGGATACTGGTTTTGGTATCCGAGAGATATAAGAGAAGATCATCGGCATAAAGAGCAATTTTTATGACCTGGTTACCTATTCTAATTCCTGACAACTGTTGTCTAACCATGATTGCCAACGGTTCGATTGAGATGTCGAAGAGTAGGGGGGACAGGGGGCACCCCTGGCGTGTTCCCCTCCCAAGAATTATCTGTGGTGAGAGGGTTTGATTAACCATCAACCTTGTACATGGTGCTTTATACAAATTTGTGATAAAATTTAAGAACTGGTCCTTAAAACCAAAATTAACCAGAGAGGTAAGTAGATGATCAAAATGTATTGAATCAAACGCTTTCTCTGCATCTATCGAGACAATAGCTGAGTCTGGTTCCATCCCGTCTCCCCCACTCTCCAACACCTACATGGTCCTAAAATACTCCGCAATAACTATAGCCTCCCTAATTTTTGCTGAGGAGTTTTGACCATAGAGAAACCCAGCCTGATCCGGGTGAATAACAGTGGCGAGTGGTATCTGAAGGCGCCCGGCAATAACTGAACATAGAATTTTGTAGTCTCCATTTAAGAGAGCTATGGGTCTATAAGACTCACTGAGGGTGGGATCTTTACCAGCCTTCAGAATTAGAGTAGTGTTGGAGGCAGAAAAGGAGGCAACCACTGGATTACCCTCGGCATACATACTATTATATAGATTTTTAAGGTAGGGGGTGACCTCTGAGCTCATAATTTTATAAAACTTATTCGGAAGGCCATCTGGCCCTGGTTCTTTATTAGTGGCGAGCTCTGAAATGATTTTTTTTTATCTCTATTTCGGTAATTGGGGCATTGAGAGAATCAGCCATCTCAGCCGAAATTTTAGGACAGGAAATTTGACTCCAAAATTGTACTGCTTCAGTAAGGTTTGAACTTCTGTAGGAGTACAATTCCTGATAATACCTAACAAATGCCTCAACAATTTCATCCGATTTATTAAGATAGATACCATTTTGTTGAATATTCTCAATATGAGGTGACTTTTTCTCCCTTTTGACCAGGTTCGCCAACAATTTGCCGGATTTATTTCCGAATCTATAGATCCTGGCTTGAAATCTTAGATCCCTCTGGGTTTCCTGAAAGACAGCGAATGCGTCTCCAGCGTTTTTGGCCCGGACATATTTTGCCCAGTTTGTAGCAGATTTTTCCAGCAGATAAGAGTTATAAGAATTAATTATTGCGTTAGTAATTTCTTTCTCTCTTGTTCTAATTTTTCTAAGCCTTGCAGCACTGTAAGCTATAATTTCACCCCTGAGCACTGCCTTCGCTGCCTCCCAGAAAACCAGAGGGGAGCCTATGTGGGCTTGATTATGTTGTAGATAATCGGAAAATTTGAGTTTGATCCAGTTTTTAAATTTCAGATCGGTCGCAAGATATGAAGGAAAGTTGAAGCGTGTTGATCTGTTTTTAAGGTGGTTGAGTTGGAACTCCAGTGAAACAGGACCGTGGTCTGAAAGAAAGATAGGCAGTATATCTGCTTTTACTTCTGACAGCTTTAGCCTATCATTAATGAGAAATAGATCAATTCTAGAAAGGGTTTTATGAGCCCTGGATAGACAAGTATAATCCCTGACATCAGGGTTCTGAAGCCTCCAGACGTCTTTTATCACAAGATTCTGTGTAATTAATTTTATTAATTTAGATTCTAAGTTGTCCTTTTTTTGTTTGAGTGTTTTATTGGAGTTTCTAAGTCTGTCCAATGGGCAATGAGGAGACATGTTGAAATCGCCACCAAGGACCAGATGGCCTTCCTGAATGGAGAGAATTTTGGCCTAGATCCTAAACCAAAAATCTGGATCCAATTTGTTAGGAGCATAAATGTTACACATGGTAAAGATTATTTTTCCGATTTTTACTTTTATTATCACGAATCTTCCTTCCTGATCTACTTCGCTGTGAATGACCTCTAGGTTAATTTTTTTCCCTATTAGAATGGCCACCCCTCTCTTCCTTCCAACCCCCGGGGAAAAGAAAATTTCTTTCACCCAGGAAGATCTGAGTTTCAGGGACTCCCCTGATGTCAAATGTGTTTCTTGTAAGAATGCTATGTCCGTCCCGAGTTTCCTTAAGTGCGTAAGAATGGCTTTTCTCTTAATGGGGGTAGAAATCCCACCCACATTCCAGGAAATTAATTTAAAATTTGCCATTTAAAATCAAACTAGTAACATGGTCAGTTGGAGCATCTGAGGTGTTCTTCGCTCTCCTATCTCTTTGCCTTGCTGTCATGACTGGCGAGGGAGTCTTAGAGTGAGAGTGAAAAAATGTATCCATGTGCCAAAATCAAAAAGAAAAAGGAAGGGGGTAAACTATTTATATTGGGGGAGAGGAACCTCCCAGTGCAAAGGGAAAAAAAAGGGACAGGAAAAAGTGAGGCAGGGGGTGGAGGAATCTAAGTGTGGGGAGTAGTGCAGGGACAAGGGTTGTGCTAGTTATTAACCTGGTTGGCAGAAAGAAGGAAGAGAAAAGAAGAAAGACAGCTGATAACCAGGAAGTGAATTAGGGCTCGCTCGCCAAGTCAGGCGCAGCCTGACAGCAATGGTAGTATTTTAAAAAGAGGTTGCTCAACTGTACACAATAATTGCTCTGTAATATTACCTAAAGGCTAGTACCTGTTACTTGAAGGAATAAACTCAGACCCTGGGTGATTTAACTATAGCAGGGTGAAAATTGTAGAGTCAATCAATTTTATGTGGTATGTCCCTGACACTTATTTTTAAGGGGAGAGGTCAGAGGAATTAGATATATTGAACTGAATCAAGTTTGTTTATATAAGGACCTCCCTCACTTGTCTTGGCACCTTTCAACTAGATTGTCTCTACAAGGCTATGTCTAGAGCTCTGCTTAGTCTAGGCATGCCTTGTAGCGTGTAAAATAATTTTGTGCAGAATAGCAGAATATTAACCTGAGTTCAATTTATAAGTAACTAAGTGTAATTAGAAAAGTATCTTTCATTGAAAAAAAAAAAAAAAAAAAGAATTTATATAGCAGGTGATGCACTATAAGAATTCTTAATTATACCTCTGCAGCTGTCCAGCAAACAATTATTTAACTTTGAAACATCAACCGTAACAGCTACAGTATGCTTGGCTGACAGCTGCAGTAGGAAAATATAACAAGGTCAGTTCAACTTTATAGTGTTTTAATATTTGAAAAACATCAGAGCTCTACACATAACAAACAAGCAGTGAGCTAAGAGAAAATCAAAGGAGCAAATACTAATTGCTGAGAACAGATATAGTATAGTTTAAGTAACCTCATAGGGTTAAATTTTCTGTGAGCAGTGCTAAGTATACCTCTGAACCTATCCAGCAATTGACTATTAACTTTCAAGTGCCTTGAGGTATCAACAAAAACAGCTATAATATAATTCACTGACTACTACAGCAAATAAATGAATAATGCACAAAATTTTATTTTAACTTAGTGATATTCTGTTATTAAGATAGCACCAAAACCTTATATCTCACATGACCACACTAAGGCCTAGATTTGGAGTTCGGCGGTAGCCGTCAAAACCAGCGTTAGAGGCTCCTAACGCTGGTTTTGGGCGCCCGCTGGTATTTGGAGTCAGTGATTAAAGGGTCTAACACTCACTTTTCAGCCGCGACTTTTCCATACCGCAGATCCCCCTACGCCATTTGCGTATCCTATCTTTTCAATGGGATCTTTTTAACGCCGGTATTTAGAGTCGTTTCTGAAGTGAGCGTTAGAGCTCTAACGACAAAATTCCAGCCACCTGAAAATAGCAGGAGTTAAGAGCTTTCTGGCTAACGCCGGTTCATAAAGCTCTTAACTACTGTACCCTAAAGTACACTAACACCCATAAACTACCTATGTACCCCTAAACCGAGCTCCCCCCACATCGCCGCCACTCGATTTAAATTTTTAACCCCTAATCTGCCGACCGCCACCTACGTTATACTTATGTACCCCTAATCTGCTGCCCCTAACACCGCCGACCCCTATATTACATTTATTAACCCCTAACCTGCCCCCCACAACGTCGCCGCCAGCTACTTAAAATAATTAACCCCTAATCTTCCGACCGCAAAGCGCCGCCACCTACGTTATCCCTATGTACCCCTAATCTGCTACCCCTAACACCGCCGACCCCTATATTATATTTATTAACCCCTAATCTGCCCCCCTCAACGTCGCCGACACCTGCCTACACTTATTAACCCCTAATCTGCCGAGCGGACCTGAGCGCTACTATAATAAAGTTATTAACCCCTAACCCACCTCACTAACCCTATCATAAATAGTATTAACCCCTAATCTGCCCTCCCTAACATCGCCGACACCTACCTTCAATTATTAACCCCTAATCTGACGACCGGAGCTCACCGCTATTCTAATAAATTGATTAACCCCTAAAGCTAAGTCTAACCCTAACACTAACACCCCCCTAACTTAAATATAATTTACATCTAACGAAATAAATTAACTCTTATTAAATAACTTATTCCTATTTAAAGCTAAATACTTACCTGTAAAATAAATCCTAATATAGCTACAATATAAATTATAATTATATTATAGCTATTTTAGGATTAATATTTATTTTACAGGCAACTTTGTAATTATTTTAACCAGGTACAATAGCTATTAAATAGTTAAGAACTATTTAATAGTTACCTAGTTAAAATAATAACAAATTTACCTGTAAAATAAATCCTAACCTAAGATATAATTAAACCTAACACTAGACTATCAATAAAATAATTAAATAAACTACCTACAATTACCTACAATTAACCTAACACTACACAATCAATAAATTAATTAAACACAATTGCTACAAATAAATACAATTAAATAAACTAGCTAAAGTACAAAAAATAAAAAAGAACTAAGTTACAAAAAATAATAAAATATTTACAAACATAAGAAAAATATTACAACAATTTTAAACTAATTACACCTACTCTAAGCCCCCTAATAAAATAACAAAGCCCCCCAAAATAAAAAATTCCCTACCCTATTCTAAATTTAAAAAGTTACAAGCTCTTTTACCTTACCAGCCCTGAACAGGGCCCTTTGCGGGGCATGCCCCAAGGATTTCAGCTCTTTTGCCTGTAAAAAAAAACATACAATACCCCCCCCCCCAACATTACAACCCACCACCCACATACCCCTAATCTAACCCAAACCCCCCTTAAATAAACCTAACACTAAGCCCCTGAAGATCTTCCTACCTTGTCTTCACCATACCAGGTTCACCGATCCGTCCTGGCTCCAACATCTTCATCCAACCCAAGCGGGGGTTGGCGATCCATCATCCGGTGCTGAAGAGGTCCAGAAGAGGCTCCAAAGTCTTCCTCCTATCCGGCAAGAAGAGGACATCCGGACCGGCAAACATCTTCTCCAAGCGGCATCTTCAATCTTCTTCCATCCGGTGCGGAGCGGGTCCATCTTGAAGCAGGCAACGCGGATCCATCCTCTTCTTCCGTTGTCTCCCGACGAATGACGGTTCCTTTAAGGGACGTCATCCAAGATGGCGTCCCTCGAATTCCGATTGGCTGATAGGATTCTATCAGCCAATCGGAATTAAGGTAGGAATTTTCTGATTGGCTGATGGAATCAGCCAATCAGAATCAAGTTCAATCCGATTGGCTGATCCAATCAGCCAATCAGATTGAGCTCGCATTCTATTGGCTTTTCCGAAAAAATAAATCCTAACCTAAAAAATAAATCCTAACCTAAGATATAATTAAACCTAACACTACCCTATCAATAAATTAATTAAATAAACTACCTACAATTACCTACAATTAACCTAACACTACACTATCAATTAATTAATTAAACACAATTCCTACAAATAAATACAATTAAATAAACTAGCTAAAGTACAAAAAATAAAAAAGAACTAAGTTACAAAAAATAAAAAAATATTTACAAACATCAGAAAATTATTACAACAATTTTAAACTAATTACACCTACTCTAAGCCCCCTAATAAAATAACAAAGACCCCCAAAATAAAAAATTCCCTACCCTATTCTAAATTAAAAAAGTTAAAAGCTCTTTTACCTTACCAGCCCTGAACAGGGCCCTTTGCGGGGCATTCCCCAAGAATTTCAGCTCTTTTGCCTGTAAAAAAAACACATACAATACCCCCCCCCCAACATTACAACCCACCACCCACATACCCCTAATCTAACCCAAACCCCCCTTAAATAAACCTAACACTAAGCCCCTGAAGATCTTCCTACCTTGTCTTCACCATCCAGGTATCACCGATCCGTCCTGGCTCCAACATCTTCATCCAACCCAAGCGGGGGTTGGCGATCCATCATCCGGTGGCTGAAGAGGTCCAGAAGAGGCTCCAAAGTCTTCCTCCTATCCAGCAAGAAGAGGACATCCGGACCGGCAAACATCTTCTCCAAGCGGCATCTTCGATCTTCTTGCATCCGGTGCGGAGCGGGTCCATCTTGAAGCAGGCGACGCGGATCCATCCTCTTCTTCCGTTGTCTCCCGACGAATGACGGTTCCTTTAAGGGACGTCATCCAAGATGGCGTCCCTCGAATTCCGATTGGCTGATAGGATTCTATCAGCCAATCGGAATTAAGGTAGGAATATTCTGATTGGCTGATGGAATCAGCCAATCAGAATCAAGTTCAATCCGATTGGCTGATCCAATCAGCCAATCAGATTGAGCTCGCATTCTATTGGCTGTTCCGATCAGCCAATAGAATGCGAGCTCAATCTGATTGGCTGATTGGATCAGCCAATAGGATTGAACTTGATTCTGATTGGCTGATTCCATCAGCCAATCAGAATATTCCTACCTTAATTCCGATTGGCTGATAGAATCCTATCAGCCAATCGGAATTCAAGGGACGCCATCTTGGATGACGTCCCTTAAAGGAACCGTCATTCGTCGGGAGACAATGGAAGAAGAGGATGGATCCGCGTCGCCTGCTTCAAGATGGACCCGCTCCGCACCGGATGCAAAAAGATCGAAGATGCCGCTTGGAGAAGATGTTTGCCGGTCCGGATGTCCTCTTTTTGCCGGATAGGAGGAAGACTTTGGAGCCTCTTCTGGACCTCTTCAGCACCGGATGCCAGGACGGATCGGTGATACCTGGATGGTGAAGACAAGGTAGGAAGATCTTCAGGGGCTTAGGGTTAGGTTTATTTAAGGGGGGTTTGGGTTAGATTAGGGGTATGTGGGTGGTGGGTTGTAATGTTGGGGGGGGGTATTGTATGTGTTTTTTTACAGGCAAAAGAGCTGAAATTCTTGGGGCATGCCCCGCAAAGGGCCCTGTTCAGGGCTGGTAAGGTAAAAGAGCTTTTAACTTTTTTAATTTAGAATAGGGTAGGGAATTTTTTATTTTGGGGGTCTTTGTTATTTTATTAGGGGGCTTAGAGTAGGTGTAATTAGTTTAAAATTGTTGTAATAATTTTCTGATGTTTGTAAATATTTTTTTATTTTTTGTTACTTAGTTCTTTTTTATTTTTTGTACTTTAGCTAGTTTATTTAATTGTATTTATTTGTAGGAATTGTGTTTAATTAATTTATTGATAGTGTAGTGTTAGGTTAATTGTAGGTAATTGTAGGTAGTTTATTTAATTAATTTATTGATAGGGTAGTGTAAAGTTTAATTATATCTTAGGTTAGGATTTATTTTACAGGTAAATTTGTTATTATTTTAACTAGGTAACTATTAAATAGTTCTTAACTATTTAATAGCTATTGTACCTGGTTAAAATAATTACAAAGTTGCCTGTAAAATAAATATTAATCCTAAAATAGCTATAATATAATTATAATTTATATTGTAGCTATATTAGGATTTATTTTACAGGTAAGTATTTACCTTTAAATAGGAATAAGTTATTTAATAAGAGTTAATTAATTTCGTTAGATGTAAATTATATTTAAGTTAGGGGGGTGTTAGTGTTAGGGTTAGACTTAGCTTTAGGGGTTAATCCATTTATTATAGTAGCGATGAGCTCCGGTCGTCAGATTAGGGGTTAATAATTGAAGTTAGGTGTCGGCGATGTTAGGGAGGGCAGATTAGGGGTTAATACTATTTATGATAGGGTTAGTGAGGAGGGTTAGGGGTTAATAACTTTATTATAGTAGCGGTGCGGTCCGCTCGGCAGATTAGGGGTTAATAAGTGTAGGCAGGTGTCGGCGACGTTGTGGGGGGCAGATTAGGGGTTAATAAATATAATATAGGGGTCGGCGATGTTAGGGCAGCAGATTAGGGGTACATAGGGATAACGTAGGTTGCGGCGGTTTACGGAGCGGCAGATTAGGGGTTAAAAAAAATATGCAGGGGTCAGCGATAGCGGGAGCGGCAGATTAGGGGTTAATAAGTGTAAGGTTAGGGGTGTTTAGACTCGGGGTACATGTTAGAGTGTTAGGTGCAGACGTAGGAAGTGTTTCCCCATAGGAAACAATGGGGCTGCGTTAGGAGCTGAACGCTGCTTTTTTGCAGGTGTTAGGTTTTTTTTCAGCTCAAACAGCCCCATTGTTTCCTATGGGGATATCGTGCACGAGCACGTTTTTGAGGCTGGCCGCGTCCGTAAGCAGTCCGTAAGTTGCATTTGCGGTAAAAATGCTCTACGCTCCTTTTTTGGAGCCTAACGCAGCATTTGTTTGAACTCTCGATACCAGAGTTAAATTTATGCTGCGGCCAGAAAAAAGCCCGCGGAGCGTTAACAGCCCTTCTACCGCCAAACTCCAAATCTAGGCCTATGTATCTTTATTTAAAAAGCAAGAATGAGTGGTTTAGATGTCGGCCCATTTTTGGTGAACAAGTGCTGTCCAGGGTACTGAAACAAAAATTGCCTGGCTCCTTAGCTTAGATGCCTTCTTTTTCAAATAAAGATAGCAAGAAAATGAAGAAAAATTGATAATAGGAGTAAAATAGAAAGTTGCTTAAAATTGCATGCTCTGAATCACAAAAGAAAAAAATTGGGTTCAGTGTCCCTTTAAGGACAGATTCAAATGAGCTACTGCACATATCATGCAAGCACTGTGTAGCACGTTGTAGGCTCAGAGTTTTGGACACTGCAGGATGCATGCAGGCCTCTCTGGGAAAACCTCCATTTTTAAATACAGGAAAAGGAAGCAAAATAATTAGTGAAAGTGAATTACAAAAATAATTTACTTTGTATAATTAATTTTTGCAGTCACTGGTTTGCATTTTATTTTATCACCTTTATATAATTTATTAGCTTTTGAATATAATTGTATTGCTTTGAATAATGCCAAGGTTCCATTTTTTTTTTAATTAGAATTCATTATTTAATACACTTTAAAGTATTTAAATGGGTGATCACTGAATTAGCAGTAGTTACATTTTTGCTCAATAACAAACTAACATGAAGTCATAAAGGAAAAACCCATTCCAAATCAATTCTTTAAAATAATCATTACAAAGTACAGTTGAACTCATAATTACACCATCATAATAACACAAAAAAAGTAATAAAAAATATTGCACACAAAATTTAGGATATGAGGTGTTAGAAAAAAAAAAGGCATTCAAAGGGCTTTAACATAGAGATACATAAATATACAGTACATGTGTGTATGTATTTATGTATATATATATATATATATATATATATATATATATATATATATATATATATATATATATATATATATATATATGTGTGTGTGTGTGTGTGCTTTGGAGCTCTTTGCAGTTAAGCAGATGAAAACATGGAAAGGCATAGTTATGCAATATTCGTATTTAATAAAGTGTTATACTGTGTATTTATTGTAAATATTTCACATTCCAATGTTCTGCAGACAGCGGAATATGTTATAAGTATTTTAAAATAAATAAATATAATCTATATACAGGATATAGGTATAGATATATATTTTACCAAAATACCATTAGATATATGTAGAAATATGTATTCATAATATTCTTCTATATGAAGAACATTGGCATGTGAAATATTCATATTTTCATGTTGGATTAGCGCACATGAAAATATGTGATCAGGTTTGTGCACGTTTTTTTTTTGTACAGTTTTTTTGCTCTATTGACTTCTTTAAGGGAATATGTTTTCGCGCATGCAATATTTTAAGTTTGGCTTATTGCGCTCGCCAGGTTAGTGTGCGAGTGAAAACAGTTAACTTTCAACACATAATATGAGCGCAATCCGAGGAACGCAAAAAGCTTTACTTCTAGCACAGTTAACGCTCAAGTGGGAGCGTAAAATAACACTCCACTCGTAATCGGGCACAACGTTTCTTATCGACTAACTATTTTAAGCATAAATGTATAATTTAAATGGTATATTTGTTTAAAATATTAAAATGAAGCAAAAATGACTACATTTTAAATTATATACATTACTTAAAATAATATGCATTATACATGACAATGCATATTATGTTACCATTGAATATAAATGCAATGCTGCACTAAACTATAAACCCCTTATGCACCCTCACCCCCAGCTGCACAATATTAACTCTTAATCTTTCATAACCTAAAACCTAACCCCCTAACATTAACCCCTAAACCACCATAACCTCATTGTAAAAAGCCAGTTAACTATTAACCCCTAAACTGCCACAACTCCCATCACAATAAGCTCTCCAACCTATTAAACCCTTATCTGCTACAACTCCCACACAAACTATCCATACACTACTAAACTACCTAACAGCTATCCCCCCAGACCTCTAAGCTAACCCCCCCTAAGTTACAAAAAAATAACAAATTACTGAAATAATTAAATAACATTACTGAAATAAAAAACACATTGCAAAAAAAAAAAATGCTACCAAAAATAAAAAAGAACACAGTTACGCTTATACTAAAACTAAAGTCCCCTTTAAAAAAAAAACCCCACCCCAACATAAAAAACGCTATACTAACACTCAAAGATACTATAGCAATTGCCCTTAGAAGGACTTTTTGTAGAACATTGCCCTAAAGTTATATAGCTCTTTTTCTCAAAAACAAATTCAACCCCATTCTACAATAAAAGTAACCCCCACCCCCAAAAAAAGTCTATCTAAAAAAACCTAATCTAAAAATTGCCCTAAAAAGGGCATTGGGTAGGGCGTTGTCCTTAAGTTATTTGAGCTCTTTTGGGCTGAAAAAAAAAAAATATATAAAAAAAACACCCACCCCAAAAAATCTACTCACCCAACTCTGGCTCCTACATGATCAGCTCCAATGGTGTTCCTCTTGTTTCTTCATGGAGGCTGTCCTCCTGGGTAGTCCTCTTCTTCCCTCCTCCATCTTCTTCCATCTTCTATATGATGTTTCTTTTCTTATCTTCTTGCAGACGTCCTCTTCATGCAGTTACCGCCGCATAATGAAGCTTTAATGCGAGGTTCCTCCTTATATAGTGGTATCCTTGCATTTCTATTGACTGATTTTTAAATTCTTAGTCAAATCAACCAATAGAAAAATCTTTCATTCTATTGGTTGATTGGAATAAAAATTGAAAAATCAGCTGATATAAATGAAAGGGCACCCCTATATAAGGAGGAAACTCACATTATTTATTAATAATAATTAAAAACATTAAATATTATAATGATTATAATTTCTAAGAACTTCTGATATTTATTTTAATTAATATTTTTCAATATTTTATATAAATACATTAAACTTGCTAGTATAACTCCTGTTGGGTTTAGCACAGATGCACATATGCAAAACCCCACAAGAGCAAAAACAAAAACGAAAGGTTGTTATTAAAACTTTAAATTCCTATGTTATTCACATATATAAAATATATATATGTGTGTGTATATATTTATATAGATATTTAGGTATAGATATATATATTTAAATTATATATATATATATATATATATATATATATATATATATATATATATATATATATATATATATATACACATAAATGCATACGGTACATACATTATACACATTATATAAATCATATACGAATACATTACATTCCCTACTATAACTCATGTAAATATATAGTGAAATATATATATTTAAAAATGAAAAGAACATATTCTTCTATGTGAAGATCATTGGAACTGTAAACATTTAAAACTACTTTCGGCTTTAGCGCTGTATGTCTAATGCAGTGTTGGTTTATTGAGCGATCAATGTGTTCGTTTTTTTTGGGAAAACATGTTCTATTGAAGTTTATGGGGAAAAGAAGTTAATGCAGTTGTGATACTCGAAGTCCTGAAATGAGTGTGCGTCGGGTTCCCTCACAATCAATTTACTTTCAACTTGTGTGCTAACCTTCCTGCGTTAAAAGTGCAGTGTTTATATGTGAGCGAAAGAGCTAAACAGAGCTCCACTTGAGGATGTAATTTTTATGCTTACTTGTAATGTTGTTTAACAGTTTAAGTAGTACAGGTACAAATCCCCAAATGCAGAATTTCAAAGTCTAAAATTATACTGAAATCCAGGGCGAGATTACATATATGGCGTCGCACGCAAAAGTCGGCATCGGCTATTTTTAGACGGATGTAGCCATCACATATATACGGTGCCGAACAAATGCAGGCACAGCAAGCTTTCTGCTGAGTATATGTGCACCGTAACTCCCGGGAAGGTTTAACAAACACCTGATGCATACGCAATATCTACATGTCATTACAACCAATAGGATTTCAGTAGCTGTCATCCTATTGGCTGATTTGCAAATTTTAGCCAATAGGAATGCAAGGAGCCCCAATATAAAATGGGAACCTTGCATCAATATACAGTGTGCGGCGGACGATTGCATGAAGAGGACCTTCACTCCGGATCCGCGCATCGTAAGACCGCTCCACACCTCTGGCAAGAAGAAAGAAGGTGGTCCTGCGATGGATGAAGATGGATCCGCCTGGATGAAGACTTTGCCCTGGAAGAAGATGGATGTCTGGACTTCAGAAACAGTGAGTCAATTTTTGGGGTTAGTGTTAGCTTTTTTTTTGGGGGGAGGGGGTTTAGATTAGGTCTTTTAATATTTTTTTTAATAGGCAGCAAAAGAGCTTATTGCCCTTTTAAGGGCAATGCCCATACAAATGCCCCTTTAGGGGCAATAGGTATATTAGAATTTTTTAGCTTTAGTTTTTTTTATTTTGGGGGGTTGGGTGGGTGGGTGTTTTAGTATTAGGGGTTAATTTGTAGTTTTGTATGTAAAATAGCTGTTAAACATAGGGCAATGCCCTACAAAAGGCTCTTTTAAGGGCAATTGGTAGTTTAGTGTTAGATTAGGGGATGCTTTTATTTTCGGGTGGCTTTTTTGTTTTTATAGGGGTATTAGATAAGGTTTAAACATTTTTATTTTAGATAATTTCGTTATTTTTTTCCGTAATTTCGGATTTTTTTATTTTTTGTAATACTAGATATTTTAATTTAATATTAGGCTATTTTTTTAATGTAATGTTAAGATTTTTTTATTTTGGTAATTTGGATTTAATTTTTTAGGAAGATAGTCTTTTTTATTTTATGTAATTGGGGTTAATTTAGGGGGTGTAAGATTAGGGGTCTTAGTTATTGGATTAATACTTTGTGTTGTTGGGGGATGGTGGTTCAGGGGTTAATAGGCTAATTATGTAGATTTCATTGTGGGGGGCTTGGCAGATTAGGGGTTTATAGGGTAATTAGGTACTTTGCATTGTGGGGGAATGGTGGTTTAGGGGTAAATAGTGTTGATAGGTACTTTGAGTTGTAGGGGGATGGTGACTTAGGCGTTAATGCATTTATTAGCTAGTTTGCAATGTGGGGGTTGGCGGATTAGGAGTTACATTTTTAAATGGATAGTTTGCGTTGTGGGTGGGTGGTTGGTGGTTTAGAGGTTAATACATTTTATTATTAGTTGCATTGTAGGGGGATAGCGGATTAGGGGTTAATACATTTTATTATTAGTTGCAATGTACGGGGATAGCGGATTAGGGGTTAATACATTTTATTATTAGTTGCGATGTGGGGGGATGGTGGATTAGGGGGTAATACATTTTATGATCAGTTGCAATGTGACGGGGAATGGTGGATTAGGGGTTCTGACGTGTCTTTCTGATGGTATTATGTATACAAAATAATTAAAAATATACAACTACCTTTAGGTTGCATGTTTAAGCTGTATTATGACATGTAAATATTGCTCAAATGACACAAGATATTGTTGTTTACACTTGGTCCCATCACCTTTGCAAGTTGTCCTATTTTACATATGCAAATATGCCAATATTCATGAATACAAACTTATTCAGGTACCAGGCAGTTTAGATAAATGATTCTGTACCTGTATTAGTTTTCTGTTAGCTTCATAGAAAAAGACTGGAGGAAAGGAATTCAATGACAGGTAATATCCTTGATCTTTCTTAAAGGGATATGAAATTTCAAACATGTTCTTTGGTGGTTTAGGCAGAGCATACAATAAAAAAAAAAGTTTCCATTTTCTTTTATCAAATTTGCTTTTGTTCTCATGGTATTCTTTGTGGAAAATATACCTAGGTAAGTAACAACAGAAATAAATGTGTTTATGTAGGCAAGTCATACAGTCTATATCAAGGATCGCTTACCACATCATGTCCGCCAATAGTTATATGTTGCTCCAACTGCCCATGAACATGACACAGCTCAACTGATAGAGCCCGACTAGTTGCTTGTTGTTTCACTCCAGAGACCCAACTCTGCATTAACACAAAGCCTGTTGCCTCAACTCTGGAGACTTGGTACAGGAGTGACGCATCTCACCACGCTCCACCTCCTCTCTCTATAGGTCGATCGACAGAGCCCTCCATAGCATGTGACCTTCGCTGAACCAATCTGGGAGCTCAATAAGCGAAACACTGATCAACGGTAAATGCTCCTACTTGGAGCCAGCTATTACAAGCCAGACACAGAACTTGTGTTAGGATTCACTAAATATATTTGGTTGATATATAAGTTTTGTTGCTGTAATAGATATTGCCAGATAAAATGGTAATAAATCTGGTAGTATAACATTAAAGCAGATTTATAAGAGTAAAAAGTATTAGTGACTGCAATGCTTAAACTATATTATCCAATGTAAACTTATAGTAGTAAACATGGTAATAGTTTAATATCAGATGGTAAGTATATAGCAGCTGTATATCTGTTAGCGTCTGCAAAGTATCAAGCAATAGGCCAAACTGACGCCCAGTGAGAGAGGTAAGTAAAGACTCAGCGTTCATATAACAAATCACAGAGAACGTAAGCATAGAACACCATCTGTGGTAAATACAACAGCAACTCATTAGCGGTTCAGAGGAACAACGAATGTTACTGTTTCACGATGAACAGTTCCAGATAAATAGGTGTGTGTGGTGTATCAGCAGCAAGGTTCTGAGAGTAAGAATATCGGTAGTTTGTAATCCTGCGCAGCAGTTCAATGAACTGTGAGAGTTCCCAGTAGCAGGTCAGGTTCCGGAGAGGAGATAGATTCAGCAGGTGGAGATAATTAAAAGTTACGGTCAAAAGGCAACATTGAGACTTAGAGAATATATTCACAAATAGGATATTAAAGATATGCCAAGTAAGAACACAAATACTTAGTAGATTCTGGCCAAGCAATAAGGCTTGAGAATAGGTTCAGAGATCCACAGCAGTGGCATAAATTTCAATAATCAGGCAATGATAGGTGTTAGGTGTTGCCTGAAATAGTGTTGTGATGCAAGAAGGTGGAGTCTGACTTAAAGGGATATCACACCTTGTCCCGGGATGCATTGTAGAAGTGTCCAGGATAAAAAGGGACTCCTTGCAATCACAGTTATGAATATTAAAGCAAAAAAGTCTGTGAAACTTCCGTAATAAATAAAAAAACAGTCTTTGTTAGGATACCAAGTTAAAAAGGATGCACAAAAGACATAAAGAGCTGACTGGTTTTTACGCGTTTCGGCAGGTGCCGTAATCATAGACCTCACAAATTTGCTAGTCCACTGAGTTTAAAAACCTACTGAAGCTATACCATTGGTCAATTAATGAAAGTAGGTAAAAAAAAAACAATATTTAATTTAAACACACATGTCCAATATTATTACTATTGCATCTGTATACAATTCAATTAGGGCTGGATACACAATGTATAGGTTGCTTTAATACAAATAAGATAAAGTGAAAGACTTTTATATTCATACCAAGACAATAATTAGTTTAAAAAATCAATTTAGGTTTTTAGATTATAGAGCTTCACACATTATTGCCATTTGAACACATCTTCGAGAAAAAGAAAAGAGAAAGTGTATAGATATCTGCACAAACCTAGTTAAGAAATATTATTATATGTATAATACCTAGGTAAGTGTCTGGATTACTATATGCCCTTTAATAGTGCTGCCATTTAGTACAACTGCAAATAGCTAATATTGTAGCAAAAGCACTGTCATATCACTGTTAAAGGGTGGTGGATTCATGGAATATACTTCCATTTGAGGTGGTAAACACAAAGACTGTAAAAGAATTTGAAAATGCCTGGGACATGCATAAGGCTATTCTAAGGAAAATGTAACATGTAATATGTGTAGACTTGATGGGCCTTTTTGGTTCTTATCTACCGTCAAATTCGATGTTTCTATATAGTGCTGCAGACACGATCCTGCTTTTCAACAAAAGATACTAAGAATACAAACAAATTTGATCATAGAAGTAAATTAGAAAGTTGTTTTAAATCAAACACTGAATCATGAAAACAATGAAGTTTCATGTCCCTTTAAACTGCTGTATCACTCAGTGTAAAGAGGCACATCAAGTTAAAATAAAAAAATCACTTTAGTGGAGCTACAACTGAGTTTTGCAAAGAATACAATTTTTAATTATTATCATTGTAACATTTGTCATGGAGAATTTACACAGTGGCAACAAATACTTTTTAAAATAGCTTGTTAGTAATGATAAAGCATCAGCACCTTTTAACTAAATGTCGTCATACAAACTCTAGGCAGTAATGATCGTACATGTGACTGACCAATAGCGTTTGCATTTATGTAGCTCTTTAGAGTAGGCATAAACCTCACATGATGTATTGTGGCACGTCCTCAGTCACGTGGTCTAAGCTTATCCTTAGTTGCTTAGGAACCTTCATAATATTAGAGGGAACTGCTACATAGTGAGATATTAGAAACAATATTGGCATCTGCTGCAAGTTAGTCTGAGTGGAAAATTATTAACATTATCCAGATAGAGCTGCTGTCATTGTTATTTGCGTATATCATATGCTGTCAGTGACAAACAACCAAATGATAAACATCGCTACATATTACTCTAAGGCAGCAACATTATATATATATATATATATAATCTCAAACTTGCATTAACCCATTAAGCTACTAAAACAGTTGAAATTTCATTCAAATGTATTTTCCGGTGTGACAATGTTAATTGCCACAGCTATGTCGGGTTTTTTCAGTGTCCAAGACATAGCAAAGATTACTTGAAGAGGGATTCAGTCTTGGAAATGAAGATCAGACAGACCAGGTTTTTATTATAGCTGAACCAGTGCACATGTAAAGTAATCAGCTGATCATTAACAATGGTTAGTAATCTGCTCTCACCTATAAGCTGATTATTTCACCTGTGCACTGGTTCAGCTATAATAAAACCAGGCCTGTTGGGGGTACTTGAGGACCGCAGTTGAGAAACAATGAATTAGAGAATACAATTTAACTTACTGGAACAATTTGATAGTTCAAGAGTGACTGTTAGAGTTAAAGTGAATGTCAAGTTACTAATAGTGCCCCACAGCATTAGATAGATATTTTGCAGAATTTTTACCTATTTACCGCTGCAATGATAAGCGCAGCTCTCCCATTCGCCATTTTGTCAAATTGATTGACAGATGACGATTTGTAAAAGAACCAATCCTTGTTTCCCCCCGTTATGCAAAGGGGCTAAACGCCCTGCGGGGGGGGGGGGGGGGGGGGGACAAGGATTAGTTATTTTACAAAACGTCATCTGTCAATCAATTTGACAATATTGTGGGCGGGAAAGCTGCGCTTATAGTTGCAGCAGTAAATAGGTAAACATTCTGCAAAATATATACATATAAAAGATTTCATGAATTAAACCCTTGTTCATTTTTAAAAGTCTATCCAATGCTGTGGGGCACTATTAGTAACTTGACATTCACTTTAAGCAAGAACTACTTAAGGATTTTAAGGTTCTATAAATTGGCATGTGGAATATGTAATATGTTGAAATGGAAATTAAAAACATTACGAGCTCTTTGACCTAAAATTTTATATCCTATAAATTCAATAATATAGGGGCTCGCTGGTAGGGATGGGCGAATGTGTTTATATCCGAATTCGAATGTTAGAACGAATGTTATTGTAGAAATTTGATTTACATAATAGAATGTTGATAAGAACGTATATTCTTAAAAATTCGATTTTCGAATGTTGTTTACAGTTTTCGAATGTCACATTCGAATTCGAATGTTACATTCGAATGTCACATTCAAATTCGAATATTACATTTATAAAACACAATTGTAGACTAGAAACACTATTTCGAATGTCACATTCGAATCGAATATCAAATTCGAATCGAATGTCACATTCAAATTCGAATATTACATTTATAAAACACAGTATTACGGCTAGATTTAGAGTTTTGTCGGTAAAGACCCGCGTAGCTAAAGCAGCTTTTTTTCATACCGCTGCTTCCAAACAACGCTGGGTCTGAAGTCTGAAGGGCTGCGTTAGGCTCCAAAAAGGGAGCGTTGAGCCGAATTTACCGCCACTTCAACCCTCAATACCAGCGTTGCTTACGGTAGCGGTAAGCTGGCAAAACGTGCTTGTGCACGATTCCCCCATAGGAAACAATGGGGCAGTTTGGGCTGAAAAAAAACCTAACACCTGCAAAAAAAGCAGCGTTAAGCTTCTAACGCAGCCCCATTGTTTCCTATGGGGAAACACTTTCTAAGTCTGCACCTAACACCCTAACATGAACCCCGAGTCTAAACACCCCTAACCTTACACTTATTAACCCCTAATCTGCCGACCCCGCTATCGCTGACACCTGCATTACACAATTAACCCCTAATCTGCTGCTCCGGACACCGCCGCCACCTACATTATCCCTATGAACCCCTAATCTGCTGCCCCCAACATCGCCGACACCTCATAATATTTATTAACCCTTAATCTGCCCCCCCCCCAACGTCGCCGCCACCTAACTTCAAGTATTAACCCCTAATCTGCCGACCGGACCTCGCCGCTACTATAATAAATGTAATAACCCCTAAAGCTAAGCCTAACCCTAACCCTAACACCCCACTAAATTAAATATAATTTTAATCTAACAAAATAAATTAACTCTTATTAACTAAAGTATTCCTATTTAAAACTAAATACTTACCTGTAAAATAAACCCTAATATAGCTACAATATAACAAATAATTATATTGTAGCTATTTTAGGATTTATATTAATTTTACAGGCAACTTTGTATTTATTTTAACTAGGTACAATAGCTATTAAATAGTTATTAACTATTTAATAGCTACCTAGTTAAAATAATTACAAAATTACCTGTAAAATAAATCCTAACCTAAGTTACAATTAAACCTAACACTACACTATCATTAAATTAATTCAATAAATTAGCTACCAATACCTACAATTAAATACAATTAAATAAACTAAACTAAATTACAAAAAAAACACTAAATTACAGAAAATAAAAAAATATTACAAGAATTTTAAACTAATTAAACCTAATCTAAGCCCCCTAATAAAATAATAATAAAAAAATAAAATAAAAGTCCCTACCCTATTCTACATTACAAAGTAATCAGCTCTTTTACCAGCCCTTAAAAGGGCTTTTTGTGGGGCATGCCCCAAAGTAATCAGCTCTTTTGCCTGTAAAAAAAAATACAACCCCCCCACATTAAAACCCACCACCCACATACCCCTACTCTAACCCACCCAAACCCAACTTAAATAAACCTAACACTACCCCCCTGAAGATCTCCCTACCTTGAGTCGTCTTCACCCAGCCAGGCCGAAGTCTTCATCCGATGGGGCAGAAGAGGACATCCAGACCGGCAGAAGTCTTCATCCTATCCGGGCAGAAGAGGACATCCAGACCGGCAGAAGTCTTCATCCTATCCGGGCAGAAGAGGACATCTGGACCGGCAGACATCTTCATCCAAGCGGCATCTTCTATCTTCATCCATCCGGAGCGGAGCCATCTTCTTCCCAGCCGACGCGGATCCATCCTCTACAACCGACGCCTACTCGCTGAATAAAGGTTCCTTTAAATGACGTCATCCAAGATAGCGTCCCTCGAATTCCGATTGGCTGATAGGATTCTATCAGGACACTCTATTTTTTAATATGGAAATATGAAAAGTAAGCAGAAAGAACCTAACAAAAACTACATCAACCTAAAACAAGAGCCTGGAGGAATTTCCTACCAAAGGCTGCTTCAGAAGAAGCAAAAACATAAAAATGTTAGAATTTAGTAAAAGTATGCAAAGAATACCAAGTAGCTGCCCTGCAAATTTAATCCATTGAGGCCTCATTATTAAAGGCCCAATCCTGACCAAAGCCTGGACAAAACACTGAATATCAGGAAGTTTAGTAATCTTCATATGAAACAGAACTGAGAGAGCTGAAAGAGCTGAAATATGACCTCAAAGAGAACTAACTGTTCAATCTCCATGACAACAAACTTAGATACTTGAGATCCTAATGAAGAAATAGACCTTGAGACAGAAGATTTTGACGCTGAGACACCAGATCTGCAAACCAAGTCCTGCGAGTCAGTATCACGGATGACCCTTCTTGCCTGATCCTGGCAATCACTCTTAGCAGAAGAACCAGAGGAGGAAATATGTAAGCTAGATAAAAAGACCAGGGAGCTACTAGAGCATCCACAAATTCCTCTTGAGGTTTCCTAGACCTCACAATGTTAAGATATGTTAAGTTGTTTTAGAGAACACTACTACTACAGCTTACTGCTTATGCAGGACCACTCAGTCTCACACCTTACCTCGGATTCCCACAGATTGAACTTAAGGGAACCCTGATATGCTCATTGATCTGAGGGTCACTACAGCAGGGTAGCTGAGTGAAAACGGAACCTTCACGCAACAATAACTGCTTGCAGCAGAAAAGAGAGTAAATCTTAAAGGAATGTAATTTCAACAGTAGTGAAAGAGTTAATCACTGCAGGTGCCTTGATTCACACACACAAGCAGTGTAAAATAGTTTATGCAGCAGGCTTTAGCAAACACACCGAAATTCACACAGTACTTTGTTATCTAAATAAATCAAGCTGTGGGCATTATGTAAACCATACTTTGATAATGAATATTAGTTATTTCCAAACTTGTTCAATCAGAGTATAATAAGCTGTGTTTATCTCATGAAACAGGTAAAGTTGAAGTTAATGCAAACAGTTCTTTTCAAGCAGAATGAAGGTTAATTGTTATAAAGATTGAAGTATGCTTAGGCAGTCCGTTAATGAGAGATGGTAGCAATATGAATCTTTGTCACAGTTATTTGTATGCAAGTTGGTAAGTAGAAGTAATAGTTTAGTGCATATTTGATATCTGAAGCGAATATGAATCTCCAGCAAGTGAGAGTTACACAGTTAATAAATATCAAGCATAAGTGTAATGAAGTTGCAGCAATACACACAGTTCATACAATGCAATATATACAGACCAGTATTACAGGAGATGGCAATTGAGCAGAGTAATACTGTTACCAGACAGCAACAAGTCCCAGCGGTATCACAGTGAGCCTGACAGAGAACCGCGGCGGGAGAATGTCGGGCGTGACGTCACACGCTGCAGGGAGTAACTTCAATACAGGAGAAAGACTGAGAAATCTCTGACTGAATAAACGGTGAAAATCTTCAGGCACAAAAGAGCATCTGCAGGTTGATTCAAGTAGGCAGAAACTCAGGGTGAGTTTAGAGAGCAATAAGTTGAAATACAAAGTTGTATAAACGGCTAGGTCTCTTCAGAAGCAGCTTGTCACTGAGCAACAAATTACCAAGCAATGAGTTCTGTTGGGAGGAGCCTTAAATAGGGCTAGTGAGTTCACTTTCTTAAAGGTACAGCATGAAAAGAGATAAATCCCTGACAGGACACCCCCCCAAGGAGCCGCTCCGCGGATCAAGGACCAGGACGATCAGGATTTCTACGATGGAACAATGAGACAAGACGTGGTGCAGAGACATTAGCGGAAGGTTCCCAAGAGTCCTCCTCCGGACCAAACCCTTTCCAACTGACAAGATATTGAAGTTGATTATGATGGTAATGAGAGTCTAGGATAGACTCAATCTCATACTCCATGCCATCAATAACTGAAGGATCCACCGTGTCATTCTGAGTCGTGTCTCTGATTGTACTGTACGGTTTCAAAAGAGAAACGTGGAATGTGGGATGTATCTTTAGAGAATCTGGTAGCTTAAGTGTTACAGCATTAACATTGATGACCTTTTGTATTGGATAAGGCCCTAAATATAGAGAAGCGAGTTTTTTAGATGGAACTTGTAACCGTAAATGTTTAGTGCTTAACCAGACTTTGTCGCCAATCTTGTAATCTGGGGGCTTGGATCTACGTAGATCATAATGGTGTTTCTGAACAGCCTGAGCTTCTAGTAAGACTTGTTTCAATGTTGTGAAATTGGTGGTAATGGTGTTAACAAGATCATTAACTATAGGCATGTCGGAATTGTTGATCCGATTTGGGTAATATGAGGGATGAAATCCGTAGTTGATGTAAAATGGTGTCATTTTAGTTGATGAATTTACGGCATTATTATGGGCAAATTCGGCAGTAGCAAGTAGAGAATGCCAGTTATCTTGTTGTTGAGTGCAGTAGCAACGAACGTACTGCTCTAATGTTTGATTTGTCCTTTCTGTTTGACCATTCGTTTGTGGATTATAAGCGGTACTCAAACGCAGCACAGTTGATTCCAAAACCTTGAAGTGAATTGTGTACCTCTATCTGTGGTAATTGTCTCAGGTAGACCATGTAATTTCACAATGTGATTCAGAAAAAGTGAAGCAGTTTCTGAAGATGTAGGCAATCCTCTATGTGGTAGGAAATGTGCCATTTTAGAAAATAAGTCCACTACTACTAATATGGTGTTATAATTAGCTGATGAAGGTAGATCAACGATGAAATCCATAGCAATCGCTGCCCAAGGTCTGTCTGGTACTGGTAAAGAGAGAAGGTAACCATAGGGACTCTTATGCTGATGTTTCTTAGTTGTACATACCATACAGGATTCAATGTACTGTTTAATAGTATCATGCATCTTAGGCCACCAGTAATTCCTTTTAATCAAATGAGCAGTTCTATGAACTCCAGGATGACCAGCCAACAAGGAGTTGTGGGCAGAGGTAAGTACCTCATTCCTGAGAGAAGGAGGTATATATAACAGAGTGCCATGGTAGTATAAGTTGTCCGAATGTTTTAGTACATCCAAATGATCCAAAGATGAATCATCCTTTAAATGTTCTTGTAAAATGGTTTTAAAATCAGTTGTTAGACAAATAATTCTATCCGGAGGTATGATAGATGAAGGAGAAACCACATCAGTAGGACGAGGGTCTTTTCTAGAAAGAGCATCGGCTTTCATATTTTTGGATCCTGGTCTATAAGTTATAACGTAATCAAAACGAGAAAAGAACAAACTCCATCGAACCTGGCGAGCAGTAAGGGTCTTGTTTGATTTTAAATATTCTAAATTACGGTGATCAGTATAGATGGTGATTGGATATGTTGCACCCTCTAGGAGGTGTCGCCAAAACTCCAAAGCTGATTTGATTGCAAGAAGTTCCTTATCACCAATTCCATAATTAATCTCTGCTGAACTCATAGTTCTAGAATAATAGGAGACAGGATGCAAAGGTTCTTTTTCAGAACGTCTTTGAGATAAAACAGCCCCCACAGCAAACTCAGAAGCATCAACTTCCAGCGTAAATTGACATGTGGGATCTGGAAATTGTAAAATAGGGGCTGAGACAAATTTAGTTTTTAGAATATTAAAGGAATGATCAGCATCTTGATTCCAAACAAACTTAACTTGCTTACGTGTTAGCGTAGTGAGAGGTCTGACAATAAGAGAGAAATCTTTAATGAACTTTCTATAAAAGTTCGCAAAGCCAAGGAATCTTTGAACATCTTTTTTATTACGTGGAATAGGCCAGTTAGTGATAGCTTCCACTTTGCTTGACTCCATTGAAATTCCAGCTGGTGAGATGCAGTAACCAAGGAATGATATGGTGTTTGTATTAAAAATACACTTTTCAAGCTTTGCATAGAGATGGTGTGCCCTTAAACGTGTTAATACTTGTTTGACATGTACAATGTGAGCCTGTAGAGAATTTGAATAAACCAAGATGTCATCCAAGTATACGACAATACAGACATCTAACAAATCATGAAAGACATCATTTATAAAACATTGAAATGTCGCTGGGGCATTGCAAAACCCGAAGGGCATTACAGTGTATTCATACAAACCGTATCTAGTACGGAATGCAGTTAACCATTCATCCCCTGCCCTCATCCTGATCAAATTGTAAGCACCTCTGAGGTCAAGTTTAGTAAAAACTGTGGCACCTTGTAAACGTTCAATAAGTTCAGGTATGAGGGGCAGGGGGTATCTGTTCTTTTTTGTGCATTTGTTCAACTGCCTATAATCGATGATAGGCCTAAGACTGCCATCCTTGTTTTTTACAAAGAACATTGCTGCAGCTGCAGAGGAGGTGGAAGGTCTAATAAAGCCTTTTTTCAAGTTATCATCTAAATATTCTTTTAAATGATTTAACTCTGGCTGTGACTACGGATATATATGACCATATGGTATGAAGCTTCCAGGTATAAGATCAATAGGACAGTCATAGTCTCTGTGTGGAGGTAAGGACTCAGCCTCTTTTTTATCAAAAACATCAGCAAATTCACTATAGCATTCTGGTAACTTATGTTCAGTGATTTGACAAAGTGTGTGTACCCCAAAACAGGATTGTTTACAGTGATTTGAATCAAAAACTACTGATGCTGTAGACCACGATATAGTGGGATTATGCTTTATTAACCAATTCAATCCAAGGATTAGTGGATAAACAGAAGATGGAAGAACATCAAAGGAAATAAGCTCTGTGTGTCCTGAAGGGGTAACCACTTTGAGTGGGATAGTGTGGTGAGTTATGGGACCAGAGCTAAAGAATGAACCGTCAACCAGACGAATAGCTAGTGCAACACTCTTTTTTATTAGTGGAATGTGATTATTAACAACAAAAGTGTTATCAGCAAAATTCCCAGAAGCCCCAGAGTCAATTATGGCCTGAACGTTTATCTTCTGATGGGACCACTGTAAGGAGACATAAATAGCTAGATGAGATTTTATGCTGTCAACCAAATTAACTGTATGGTCATTGGATGAAGTCTTACCCTTCTTTTGTCGAATCAGAGAGGGACAGTCCCTAACTGCATGGTTCTTTTCAGCACAGTATAGACATAAGTTTAGAAGCTTACGCCTAGCTTTCTCTTCAGGTCTCAAGGGTCCCCTAATAACTGCATCATCCATGGGTTCTTCTATGGGTCTAGTGATTACTGTGGAAGGAGTTGAGTGATAATAATTGGGGGTTCTTCTGGTGGTATTCTCCGAATAAGATCTTTCTGACTTCCTTTCCCTAAGTCGACAATCTATGCCAATAGAGAGAGTCATCAAGGCATCCAAGTCCTCTGGAATCACACCCCTTGCCAACTCATCCTTAACTGCATCATTGAGCCCCAGACGGAACTGATTGCGTAGAGCAGGAATATTCCAAAGGGTGTCAGGAGCCCATCTTTTGAATTCAGTAATGTAATCTTCTACCATTCTTTTGCCCTGCCTTAAAGATCTAATGGCAGTTTCAGCAGTATTTTTTCTATTGTGATCTTCATATAAGAGAGACATAGCAGAAAAAAAATCTTCTAGGGAATTTAGGATAGGATCATTTTTTTCATAAAAAGCATTGGCCCAAGACCTGGCCTCACCTCTGAGAAATGAAATTACAGTTAGAACTCTAATCCTGTCAGTTGGGTATGACTTAGGTTTCAAAGTAAAAAGCAGAGTGCAGGAATTCCTGAAATCCCTGAACATAGATCTGTCCCCAGAGAACTTTTCAGGTGGACTAACAATGGGTTCTGGGGTTGACTCAACATTAGGAGTTTTTTTTTTTTTAAAATATCTTTATTTTTGTGTACCAAATACAGAAAGACCAAGACAATGATAGTTTAACATAAATAAAATGTTACAGAAAGCAACCTGACCGGAACATTGTAAAGTTTGTCTGTTCTGATTCTTACCTTCAATATTGAATAAGTCAGTGGTTAACATGAAAAATGCAATCTTGTTGATGGTATGTTCATGACCTATGAACAGTCGGTCATTTCTCCTATAAGGCACATTATACTTATAAACAAATAAACAAAATAATTTTAATTAACTTAAACTAACTTTTGCCAGTTCGGGCTGCTTCACCTCATCTCCCCCAGTCCCCAGTTTCTGGTCAGTCAAACTGCCACTCGCCTCTCAGGTTAGCCTCTAATATGTACTCTGTGTTTCGAAAGGGCGTCATAACGATTTTACGTAGAGGTATTGGGAGCGAAAGAATAAACGGTTCCCATTTTGTAACAAAAGACCTCACTCTCTTAGTGGCGTCTCCCAATCCGTCTGATTGCTCAACGAACATTTGACTCAGTAGTGTCTGCTTCAACTGTGTCACAGTAGGTGGGTTATGTTTGAGCCAGTTCTGAAATATCAGTCGCCTGGCTATCAAGACTATGTTACACATGAATAGTTTGGAGTTTCTCGGGATTCCCTCAAAGTCTAACAATGTAATGTTTCTAAATGTCAGTTCATTAGTGTGAGTATGCATTCTTAGGTTTGCCCAATAAGATGTCATCTTCCAAAATCTAACAAGCTTGGGACAGTTCCATAGCATGTGCCTAATGTCTGCGTCTTCCCTCCCACACTTTGGGCACTTATTATCCCTTTCTGTTTTCCATTTCTGGAATTTCTTGGGTGTGATATAGCTGTCGTGTATGAGTTTGAAATGTGACTCTCGAATTTCTGACGAGAGAGTGGCTCGCTTAACTTTATGTATACTTTCCTCGATGTCTTTGCTAGTTACCTCCTCCTCTAACAGGGAACTCCAGAGCTCAGTAAGTCTACTTAGGCATGAGGTGCCTGCGCTTCTATTCAGCCTCTTATATAGTGGTGATATTGATGTAATGCCCAGTTCCACTAACCTTACACTTTGCACTATCTGTGACTGTTCACCACCTCTGCTCCCTCTCAAGAGTGTGGAAAAGTAATGCCTAGCCTGTAAGTAAGCATAGTGGTGTGTCCTAGGTAGTCCGAACTTCTGTCTCAGCTCATCAAAAGTTTGCATGTGGGTTCCCCCTGGCATCAACGTCTGGCCCACTGTTCGTAGTCCTAGCTCTTTCCAGTGAAGAAAGGCTTCAGATGTGATTCCCGCAGGGAATTCGGGATTTCCCCCCCATGGTAAATAAGCTATTATCCTGTGATCCCCCCCTAGATGTTTACAGGCTAGTTTCCAAGCTCTCGCCGGTTCGTTCAGTAGGTCAATGTCATTTAAATATTTAGTCGCCTGTGAGTGGGTCATATGGGGTATCATTTCTAGTGTCCACGGTTTTATCAGTGTGTTTTCCAATTTAGTGTTTGTGAATTTTTCTTGCCCCGTCATCCAGTCTATAGTAAATTTGCACTGAGCAGCCAAATTATAGAGTTCAAAGTTAGGCAACGCCAGGCCACCCATCTCACGTGGTGCTGTAAGTTTAGAATAACTAATCCTATGTTTCTTGTTAGACCATATAAATTGAAGGACCGTCCTCACTACATTCTGCATGTCAATTTTTTTAAGTATGAATGGGAGTGTCTGGAAGAAATAGAGTAATTTTGGGAAGTAGACCATTTTTATAAGACTCACTCTGCCTGACAGGGATAGGGGAAGCGGGGACCATGTCTTGAGCAAGTCCTTCAGCTGTCTCAGCAGGGGACCATAGTTTATCGAGTACCACTTCCGCGGATCAACATTGAGAGTAACTCCCAGGTATCTAAAATTCCCTTCCACTACCTTAAAGTCAAAATTAGGGATTCGTCTGTCGCTCTTTGATAGAAGCCAAATTAACTCCGTTTTGTCAGTATTAATCGCGTACCCAGAGATCTTACTAAACTCCTCTATTACCTCTATAAGTTTGGGTATATTCTTGCTGGGATCTTGGACAAATAGCACCATGTCATCCGCAAAAAGCGAGACATGTGAGACCGTGTCGCCTATCTGCATTCCCTCTAGTTTTTGTCTGATTTTCCACGCTAAGGGCTCGATGGCAATGTCAAAGAGAAGCGGAGACAGGGGGCAACCCTGTCTCGTGCCTCTATGTAGTAAGAAAGGCGACGTGGCTGTCCCATTCACAAGGATAGAGGCCTGTGGGGACCTATATAAATTGGATAATGCAGTAACAAATGAGCCCTCTATTCCCATCCTCTCCAAAGTATGGAAGAGGTGTTCCCAGAGGACCTTATCAAAGGCTTTTTCAGCGTCAATTAGCAATAAGGCTGCCTCACTATGACTATCTCTCTTCTTACTATCTTGGGACACCTGCCAGTAATATTGAATAACTGTCTGAACCTTTCTGATGTTAAGGATAGAGGATCTTCCTTTAACAAAACCAGTCTGGTCGGTATGAATAAGCGACGGCAGGATCACTGCCAGTCTATTCGCCAGAATTTTTGTTAAGATTTTATAGTCCTGGTTAAGTAAGGATATAGGACGATAAGACTGTGTCAGGAGTGGGTCCCTTCCCTCCTTTGGTATTATGCTAATGTTAGCTTCTGCAAATCTAACCGAGGGTACCACCGAATCATCTAATAAGCCATTAAATAGTTTCTCCAAAGCCTCAACTATGTCTGATCCCATTATTTTATAGAACTCCGCCGGTAGTCCATCAGGGCCCGGGGATTTCTCTAGTTTTAGGTGCTGAATTGTGGCTATTATTTCCTCCTTAGAAATGGGGGAGTTAAGCTCCTTAAGTTTGGTCTGTTCTATTTGTGGTAGCTGGATCGGAGTCCAAAATCTCTCCCTATCTGCATCAAGTACATGGTGTGCTGAGTAAAGGTTTTTATAGAAGCTAGTGAAGGCGTCTTGAATATTATTTTCTTTGTTTAATAGGGTTTCACCCTGCTTTATCGCTAAAATAGAGGTCCTTGTCCTAGTCAATTTGGTCACTCTAGCTAGCAGCTTTCCAGTTCTATTCCCAAACCTGTAGTATCTGGCTTGAACTCTAGCATGGGCATTATTAGTTTGTTGGACTATATAGTTGTCCCTAAGTGTTTTGGCTTCCTTATATTTCTGCCTATTGGTGTTGTTAGGATTCCTAAGATATTTGTTCCTTGCGTTTAAAAGGCGTGATAAGAGATGGTCTGTTTTTAATTTATGCTGTTTTTTAAGAGATGTGGCATAGGCAGATATGGCCTGTAATGTCTGAGAAAAAGACAGGAGTTAGAGTGGACCACAGCTACTGACAAATAGGTATATAATTAATATAGGTGTAGCTAAGTGTGTAGCAGGGTGTCACACGGATATTACACACAAGTAATATGTGGCAACCTAGCACACACACAAGAAGCAGTTAATATGTGAAGAAAATAAGAAAACAAAAATAATGATAATAAGCATCTGCACAACACTATTGCTGATAAAATGCAGGAGTAGACTAAACAGCAGTGTGAATAGATACTTAAGCCTCTTTAGCATGAGTAGTTAATAAACACAAGCTCATTTTATGTTTGTGCACAAAACAGAAAAATAATGGAGGATGCTTGTTTAACATGAGTTCAGGAATAACTGCGTGAACTTAGGTATAAGTGCAAGTGTGTGAAGCAGAAATATAAGTGTGTAAATATGAGCAAGGATTTCCCCAAGTACCGGTACCTTGAATTCCTAATTTGCAGGATTGGCTATGAGAGGAACCGCAAGTAGGATAGACAGCGGTAAGCGGTTAGAAGCAGCCGGTCTCGGCAGGAGAGTGGCGTGTGACGTCACAGAGGCCGCAATTCCGGAAGCGAAGCAGGTCCCAGCTCTGCTTTGGAAGTAACAGGAACAGAGCTCAGTGAGCGGTTGCTGCAGGAATTACAGGAAAGGTGTGCAGCTCAGGACTGGTCCCAGTAGAGAAACAATACCAAGCAATGAATGAGTGTGAATTGCAGGTATTTATGGTAGTTCCAAGCAGTTAAAGGGGCAGAGCTAATATAGAAAGGAGTATGCATGACAGAACACCCCCCTCCAGGAGCAGCTCCGATGCTCAAAGTCTTGGACGTTCAGGGTGTCTTTGATGGAATCTGGAAATTAATCTGGGAGCTGAGATGTTGGTGGATGGCTCCCAGGAGTTGTGTTCACTAGAGTATCCCTTCCATTTGATGAGATATTGAAGATCACCCCTGAAACGTCTAGCATCCAGAATATCCTCAACTTCATATTCCATGTTGGGGTCTATGGAAACAGGGGGCAAAGTGGTATCTGTAGGTAGGGTACGTAGGGTTCGGTAAGGTTTGAGCAATGTAACATGAAAGGTGGGATGAATTCTGAGTGTAGTAGGTAACGTAAGATGAACAGCGTTGCAGTTGATGATCCGCTGGATAGGGAATGGTCCGATGAAGAGTGGTGAAAGCTTCCTGGAAGGAGTTGACAAGCGTAGATTTTTTGTGGACAGCCATACAAGATCTCCTGGTTTGTATGTAGGTGGTGGAGTGCGGCGTCGGTCGTAATATTTTTTTTGTATGATCTTTGCATCATCTATTGCTTGTTTAACAGAAACGAAATTTGAAGTGATGGTGGAAGCTAAGTCTGAAATATGGGAATGATCTGATACCAGTTCAGGCAACCATTGGAAAGAAGGATGGAACCCATAATTGACATAGAAGGGTGTCTGTTTAGTCGTAGAATGTAGAGTATTATTAAAGACGAATTCAGCGAAATGTAGTACTTGGGACCAGGAATGTTGATTCGTATGACAATAGGTCCTTAGGAACTGTTCTACCCATTGGTTACAACGTTCTGTCTGTCCATTCGTCTGTGGATGGTAGGATGATGAAAGGGACTTATCAATGGAAAATTGTTTGCAGAAGGCAGACCACAGGGCGCTGGTGAATTGGGACCCTCGATCGGTCAGGATTTTCTTAGGCAGGCCATGTAGCCTGATGACATTTTTTAGAAGTAGTTGTATGGTTTCAGCTGCAGTGGGGATCTTGTGGTAAGGTATAAGATGAATCATTTTACTGAACAAATCCACTACAACTAATATAGTGGTGTTATTTCCAGAAATGGGTAAATCCACAATGTAATCTAATGCAATTTCTTGCCAGGGTCTATCAGGTGTAGGAATTGACAGAAGAAGTCCATAAGGTGGTCTTTTGTTTCTTTTGGATATGGTACAAGTGGGGCAGGAGTTAATGAACTGTGTCACATCAGTTAATAATGTTGGCCACCAGTAAGATCGCTGTACTAATTCCTTAGTTTTGGTTACTCCACAATGTCCCCCTAGAGATGAGTCGTGAGCGGATTTGAGTAATTGTTCACGTAGAGAAGGTGGAAGATATAGTTTGTTCCCATAACAATAAAGTCCTTGGTTGTTAATTGTTAGAAGATGTTCAGGTTTGGAGGAATCCTTCATTTGTTCAGATTTTAACAGAGGTCCAGAATCAACCATGAATAGAAGAAAGTTTTCCTCGGGAATGACATGTTGGGTTGTGATATTGTCCAGAGGTGGTTGTGGAAGTCGAGATAGGGCATCTGCCTTCCCATTTTTCCTGGCAGGTCTGTAGGTAATGAGGAAATTGAAGCGTGAAAAGAATAAATTCCAGCGAACTTGGCGAGCCGAAAGCGTTCTTGTGGATTTTAGGAATTGTAAGTTTCGATGATCAGTATAAACTATGGTTGGCGTTGTAACACCTTCCAGTAGGTGTCTCCATTGCTCGAATGCAGCCTTAATAGCCAGGAGTTCCTTTTCGCCAATTGGATAATTTCTTTCTGCTGTTGTTAGAGTACGAGAATAGTAAGCTACAGGATGTAATGGTTGTTGCAATGATTGTCGTTGTGAAAGGATGGCACCAAGTGCAAAATCAGACGCGTCTACTTCAAGTGTGTAAGGAAGTTCTGGGTTTGGGTAGCGCAAAATGGGAGCAGATGTAAATCGTGATTTCAGTAAATCAAAAGCATCTTGAGCGACAGTAGACCAGGAGAATTTTGTATTTTGCTTTGTGAGATCAATAAGAGGTTTAGCAAGAGAGGAGTAATTTTTAATAAATTTTCTGTAAAAATTGGCGAATCCAAGAAAACTTTGAACTTGTTTTCTGGAAGTAGGGACAGGCCAATTCACTACAGGTTTTATTTTAGTATCATCCATACGTATACCCTTATCAGATATAATATATCCAAGGAATGGTATACTGCTGGCATGAAAGATGCATTTTTCTGCTTTTACGTATAAAGAGTTACTTCTGAGTCTAGTCAATACCTGGCGGACATGGATTTTGTGGTCTGCTAGAGATTTGGAGTATATTAAAATGTCGTCGAGGTAAATGACTACGTAGGTATCCAGGACATCCTTGAAAATGTCATTTATGAGATGTTGGAAGGTGGCAGGAGCGTTACAGAGACCGAATGGCATGACTACATACTCGTATAACCCATAACGGGTACGAAATGCAGTCAGCCATTCGTCTACTGCCCTCATCCTGATCAAGTTGTAGGCTCCCCTGAGGTCTAACTTGGTGAAGATTTTGGAACCTTCTAGACGCTCAATTAATTCACTGATAAGGGGTAAGGGGTAGCGGTTTTTTATAGTAACCTTGTTTAACTGCCTGTAATCGACAATAGGTCTTAAGGAGGCATCTTTGTTTTTAACAAAGAAAATCCCTGCTGCTGCAGGAGAGGTTGAAGGTCTTATAAAACCTTTTTTAAGGTTTTCTTCGATGTAGGATCTAAGGTGTAACAGTTCTGGTTTAGACAGAGGGAAAATGTGCCCACAAGGAATAGCCGCCCCTGGAAGGAGATCGATTGGGCAGTCATACGGCCTGTGTGGTGGAAGATTTTCTGATTGTTTCTTACTGAACACATCGGAAAAATCTTCATAATCAGGGGGCACCTTTGTTTCTACACCTTCGGGTGATGGTTGAAGTAGCAATTGAGGGTAACAAGTGGTCTTGCAGTAATCTGAAGTAAACTGTAAAGAGAGGGATGACCAAGTGATGGTAGGATC
The DNA here is from genome assembly GCF_027579735.1 of Bombina bombina. Taxonomy (NCBI): domain Eukaryota; kingdom Metazoa; phylum Chordata; class Amphibia; order Anura; family Bombinatoridae; genus Bombina; species Bombina bombina. The sequence goes on along the minus strand of NC_069508.1, from coordinate 91,092,098 downwards.
ATGTTGCCTGAGCCATTGTAGCCCTAGAATTAAGGGGAAGTCTGGTGAAGTAATGACATCGAATTTTATATATTCCCTATGGTGACACTCTGTTGACATTAAAATAGGAATTGTCTCAAACAGAACAGGTCCTGTGGACAAGACCTCACCATCTATTCCTCTCAAATGAACAGGAGACAGTTTCTTGTGCAAGGGAATTTTATTAGTTTCACAAAAACTTTTATCAATGTAAGAGAGGGAGGCTCCGGAGTCAATAATCCCTGAGATGGTCACCCGTGTTTGATCCCACTGTAAAACAAGAGTGGTTTTACAATACTGGTTACATTTGAGGACAGTCTTAATTGAATGATAGTGAGTCAACAGCTTACCCTTTCTTTGGCGGGTGAGGTTGGGGCACTCTCTTATCCCATGCTCTTCAGAGGCACAGTACATGCACAGGTTATGGGTGCGACGTCTTGTTTTTTCCTGGGAACTTAGGGGTCCCCTTAAGAAGGCGATATCCATAGGTTCTGGAGGGGGTTTTGAGTGTGTACTGGGTGGATTGTTTGTGAGCCTGGGCCTAGAGAATGAATCATGGCTAGACCGTTCGTGATGTCTTTCCCTAAGCCGTCTGTCAATGCATATACATAGGTCTATAAGTAGTTCCAGAGTGGGAGGTATTTGGGTACGAGATAACTCGTCCTTAACTGCATCTGACAACCCTAACCGGAATTGGTTTCGGAGAGACAAGTTGTTCTATTGGGTGTCAGGAGCCCACCTCTTGAATTCCGCTATATATTCTTCTACATCTCTCTTTCTCTGCCTTAGGGACCTCATGGCATTTTCAGCTGTTTGCTGCTTAAAGGGGTCCTCATAAAGTTGTGATAAGGCAGAGAAGAAAGAGTCTAAGGAGTTAAGAATGTCATCATTGTGCTCCAGGAAACTATTTGCCCATGCCCTTGGCTCTGCCCTCAGGTAGGAGATGGTAGTCATAACTTTTACCCTATCGGTAGGATATGTATAGGGTTTGAGAGTAAAAAGTAAATAGCATGAATTTTTAAATTCCCTAAACATCTTCCTATCTCCTGAGAAAGGTTCAGGGGCACTAATATGGGGTTCTATGGGAGGAGGTTTTCTATCCACAACCTCCTTGATATAAGTTTTTAAATTATCATTTTCAAGTTTTAAAGCAGTAAGACCTTCAGTTAATATGTCTACTTTGTTACTTAGTGTTTGTATGTGTGTATTCACATCAGTTGGGTCCATTTTGTTTTAGGCTTGGTATTTCTGTAATGTCTGAGAAAAAGACAGGAGTTAGAGTGGACCACAGCTACTGACAAATAGGTATATAATTAATATAGGTGTAGCTAAGTGTGTAGCAGGGTGTCACACGGATATTACACACAAGTAATATGTGGCAACCTAGCACACACACAAGAAGCAGTTAATATGTGAAGAAAATAAGAAAACAAAAATAATGATAATAAGCATCTGCACAACACTATTGCTGATAAAATGCAGGAGTAGACTAAACAGCAGTGTGAATAGATACTTAAGCCTCTTTAGCATGAGTAGTTAATAAACACAAGCTCATTTTATGTTTGTGCACAAAACAGAAAAATAATGGAGGATGCTTGTTTAACATGAGTTCAGGAATAACTGCGTGAACTTAGGTATAAGTGCAAGTGTGTGAAGCAGAAATATAAGTGTGTAAATATGAGCAAGGATTTCCCCAAGTACCGGTACCTTGAATTCCTAATTTGCAGGATTGGCTATGAGAGGAACCGCAAGTAGGATAGACAGCGGTAAGCGGTTAGAAGCAGCCGGTCTCGGCAGGAGAGTGGCGTGTGACGTCACAGAGGCCGCAATTCCGGAAGCGAAGCAGGTCCCAGCTCTGCTTTGGAAGTAACAGGAACAGAGCTCAGTGAGCGGTTGCTGCAGGAATTACAGGAAAGGTGTGCAGCTCAGGACTGGTCCCAGTAGAGAAACAATACCAAGCAATGAATGAGTGTGAATTGCAGGTATTTATGGTAGTTCCAAGCAGTTAAAGGGGCAGAGCTAATATAGAAAGGAGTATGCATGACATGGCCCCTCTCAGGACCGCCTTGGCCGTTTCCCAGAATAAAAGGGGATCGTCTGTGTGTTCTTTATTGAGGTCTGAGTATGTGTGCCATTCACCCAAAATATGTCTATAGAAATTTGGGTCTCTATATAGGTATGTTGGAAAGACCCATTTGTTAGATTTGTGATTAGAAGCTCCTGTATGAATTTTTACCTCTATGGGTGCATGATCTGAAATCGTTATGGGATCTATTGCAGCTTCTTCTACTCTAGGGCACAACGATGAAGAGACCAGAAAATAGTCCAGTCTCGACAGGGTGTCCTTTGCTAAAGACATACATGTGTATTCCCTACTTTCTGGGTACTTGGCCCTCCACACATCCTGCAGGCTTAAGGACTTTGCTAGCGTTTTTATTATCATTGTTTCTTTTTTAGAATTATAAACACTCTGGGGCTTTGGTGTGTTTTTGTCAGGGTTGGAAAATCTATCTGCAGGGACTTGTGGGGCAATGTTAAAGTCCCCTCCAATAAGAATGGGTGAGTTAGTGAATCGTATTATCTCTGAGTGTAGTGCCTTCCAGAACGTTTGTTTTCGGGTTTGTGGCCCATATACACCCACTAGCGTGAAGGATAGCGCTCCAATTTCTAATTGAACCATGACAAATCTCCCTTCCTGGTCAGTTTGTGTTTTGACGATATTGTATTGTAGGTTTTTTCTAAACAGGATCGCCACCCCTCTAGCTCTTCGCTGTTCATATGGTGTAAAGATTACCTCTCCTACCCAATTTTGTTTCAGTTTCTGATGTTCTAGCTGTGATAAGTGTGTCTCCTCTAAGATGGCAATGTCAGCTCGTCTAGTGTGTAGGTAGCGTAGTATAGATCTACGCTTTTGTGGGGAAGTGATGCCTCCCACATTCCAGCTCATAATAGTTAGTGGACTACTCAGCTCGATGTACTTTCTGGTGTGCTTGATGTGCTGGTGTGTATAGTGTCATAGGATTTTGTGTAGCAGTGTCATTGAAATACCTTGAACACTCCATCAGTTGCATGGTCATGTACTGTCGACTAAGACTAATCTGTCCCCTCCTTGGCCCCTGGAGAGAGAGGTGAGCATCCCGCTGGCAAAACAACAAAAAGAATTTCAGTAAAAAACATGGAAAACAATATAAAACATGCATCGCAATTGTCAAAAAAAAAGAAAAGAAAACAACTCCGTTCCTCCACAACACTCGACCAGTTGTCCTGGTCTGATTACCTTTTATAAACAGTACACCTCGCCCTTAATTTGGTTCCTTATTAAGAAAAAGTAATTAACTTAATTAACTAAACGACTACAGTCTAGGTCCTTTCCCCCCCTAAGGCTCTTAAATCCTAGAATTGGGTCAGCTAAGCAGTAACAATTAGATCTCAATCAAGTATGGGACACACAAGGTCCCTAAGCTAAAATGGGGCCAACTGTTGATTACTACAGAATAGCGTTACTTATAAAAGGAGAAACAAACAGGGAATAAAAGGGGGGAGGGGGGGATTCTTTCTTCCCTAATCTATTTTCAATGGGGTAGTATATCAACTAAGCTGAGACATTGTTCAGTATCTGTTCCCCACCATTACTTCAACAACATCTGTTAGCTTTTGAGGCAAAAACCCTAGTATGATGAGAGTTAGAATTTAGTAATTAACCCCTTGTGGGTCCAATGTCTTCCATTTCTCCTCTGCATGATATAGAGTGTCTCTAGTCCTGTACAATTGCAGAGTTTGAATCATCACCATTCAAGTATCTTTGACTATCAAATCTTGCTCTTGTCTAAGAAATTTCTGCAGATGTCTGGGGTCTTCAAAAAACTTGACCCCCTGTTGGGTCTGAAGTCTGAGTCTCGCTGGAAACAACAATGAGAATGGGCGCCCTGATTCTGCAAAAGACTTGCAGTAGGGTGAGAACTCTCTTCTTCTCCTGGAAATTTCTGCAGAGTAATCCTGGAAGATTAATATTTTCGTCCCCTCAAAGATCAAGGGGGAGTTCTGGCGATATGCTCTTAATATCAGGATCTTATCTTTGAAGTTTAAATATCGGATCATTACTTGGCGGGGCCCTCTTGTATTTTTCTGATCTTGGTTCATGTTGCCAACCCTGTGGGCTCTCTCAACAATACACGGTATATCGTCCGGCTTCAAATGGAGCAGAGCTAGCAAAGTGCGTTCAGCAAATTCGACCAAGTCCGTGTTTGGAACTGTTTCTGGCAATCCAACAATTCTCAGGTTGTTGCGCCTTGAGCGGTTCTCAAGATCATCTACTTTGTCAAGCAGTATTTTATTTTGAGCCTCAAGTGCAGCGATCTTGGTAGTGCTTTCTCTTTGCAGGCCTTCTCCATCTCCCACTCTTTGTTCAATATGCTGAAGTCTAGAAGAAAAGGACTTAAAGTCTGATGACAGTGAGTCCATCCCTGTCTGTAGTTGCTCTATCTTGGGCAAGAAAAGTGTTGAAATTTGTGTGACGATAGGATGGGTATCTGTCAAATTTTCCTCTGCTGTGTCCGCCACCATGTTTTCTACAGCGTGTACTTCCACTGTAGCTTTAGATTTTCTGTCTTGGTTTTTTTGCCTATTGGACATGGTGCCAGTGGCTTTAATGAAACTTGAATAGTACTTCTGCATGCACCTACTCAGCACTCCACTTCTGCCTCCAGTAGTTGTGGGGAAAGGGCCAAGATTTTGTAGCTTAAAGGTTAGTGTTCGTTAGTCAGGCCCTAAGTAGTCGATCCCAACAGCAATCATTTAGTTTTCATTCCTTTGCAGTATGTGGGGTATGGTGTACTAATTTGTTACTGCGTCATATTTGATTGTGATTCAAGTGCATTTTGCTCTGTGAGCTTCTCTGCAGAATTTGTGTTCATAGCAAGTTTACTATGGTAATGTGTCGGAGATGTATTGAGACACATGTGTTGTACTCACTCAGGGCTCGCAGCTTATCTTTCAGCGTGTAAAATATCTGTGAATCAGTCCGATCAGCGGAGGAGCAACCAGAGAGGGGGGAGAGGAAGGGATACTATGGAGTCTAGTTAGCCACGTGGGTGATCGGGGCCTTGTACACTGTCCGCTGGGCACCAGGTGCAGATAGAGCTGTAATGCTAATGTGGCGTGGGATAGGGTGGTCAGAATTGACAGTATCTAACAGTCTCTGGTGTGACTTGGTTTCAACCCCCCTGCTGTTCCCTTTCACCTGAATATAGGAGGATGGCGGTTCTTCTTTCCCTTGCTACCCGGCTCTCCCCCTCCGATGTGCCGTTCTTTGTCGCTTGTGTCCTCCGGTCGAGCTCAAGTTAACCTCCGCTGCTCGGGGTCGGATCTGTTGCGTCTGATGGGGTTTTGATGCGTGTTCTTTTAATTTTCTTTGGCGCGGTCTTTGGCCGCTGCGGCCGTTGTGGCTTTTGAAATGGTTCCGGCAGGGGAGCCGTTGGTATTGGCTCCTACCTGAGATAAGTCCGGACAGGTCTTGGGATGTACCTGTCAAGGATCAGCGGTATTGCGGCAGTTTACGGTCTCCAATAAGGGAATTTGGGAGCTATGAGCACGGAGCTCCTCTTCCCTGCGACCGTTCTCTCCGCCCGCCCACCGGAAGTCCCCAACATTAGGAGTTTTGTTAGCAAGGTGATCATTAATAAAACATTTTATATTCTGATTCTCTAATTGAATATCCCTTAAGCCTTGAATCATGTGATCCATACTCTGAGCTAAAGAACCAACTCTCCTGGACAGTTCACTTACATCCATGATTTTAGCTGTTAGTAGTATTCCTTTTTTTAAGGCTTGGTAATATGTTAAGATATGTTAAGTTGTTTTAGAGAACACTACTACTACAGCTTACTGCTTATGCAGGACCACTCAGTCTCACACCTTACCTCGGATTCCCACAGATTGAACTTAAGGGAACCCTGATATGCTCATTGATCTGAGGGTCACTACAGCAGGGTAGCTGAGTGAAAACGGAACCTTCACGCAACAATAACTGCTAGCAGCAGAAAAGAGAGTAAATCTTAAAGGAATGTAATTTCAACAGTAGTGAAAGAGTTAATCACTGCAGGTGCCTTGATTCACACACACAAGCAGTGTAAAATGCAGCAGGCTTTAGCAAACACACCGAAATTCACACAGTACTTTGTTATCTAAATAAATCAAGCTGTGGGCATTATATAAACCATACTTTGATAATGAATATTAGTTATTTCCAAACTTGTTCAATCAGAGTATAAGAAGCTGTGTTTATCTCATGAAACAGGTAAAGTTGAAGTTAATGCAAACAGTTCTTTTCAAGCAGAATGAAGGTTAATTGTTATAAAGATTGAAGTATGCTTAGGCAGTCCGTTAATGAGAGATGGTAGCAATATGAATCTTTGTCACAGTTATTTGTATGCAAGTTGGTAAGTAGAAGTAATAGTTTAGTGCATATTTGATATCTGAAGCGAATATGAATCTCCAGCAAGTGAGAGTTACACAGTTAATAAATATCAAGCATAAGTGTAATGAAGTTGCAGCAATACACACAGTTCATACAATGCAATATATACAGACCAGTATTACAGGAGATGGCAATTGAGCAGAGTAATACTGTTACCAGACAGCAACAAGTCCCAGCGGTATCACAGTGAGCCTGACAGAGAACCGCGGCGGGAGAATGTCGGGCGTGACGTCACACGCTGCAGGGAGTAACTTCAATACAGGAGAGAGACTGAGAAATCTCTGACTGAATAAACGGTGAAAATCTTCAGGCACAAAAGAGCATCTGCAGGTTGATTCAAGTAGGCAGAAACTCAGGGTGAGTTTAGAGAGCAATAAGTTGAAATACAAAGTTGTATAAACGGCTAGGTCTCTTCAGAAGCAGCTTGTCACTGAGCAACAAATTACCAAGCAATGAGTTCTGTTGGGAGGAGCCTTAAATAGGGCTAGTGAGTTCACTTTCTTAAAGGTACAGCATGAAAAGAGATAAATCCCTGACACACAAGTACCTGGTAAGTTTTTTGTTCAACTGTGAAGCCACCAGATCTTTCTCTGGGAAACCCCAAAGACCCACAATCTGATGGAAAACATCCAGATGAAGAGATACATGGGTGGATCACTGAGAAAATCCACCTTCCAATTGCTCACCCCTGGGACATAGACTGCAGAGATTAGACTATAAATTTACCCTTAGAATTCTTGTCTTGGGGAAGAAAAGTTCACTTACCTCCTGTCAAAGTAGAAATATTAGAATCTAACCCAGAACAAATGTCATCTTTCTCTGAAAAGAAAGAGATACAAGTCTGACTTTAAAAACCGTATCAGCAGACCAGGACTTTAACCACAAAGCTGTTCTAGAAAAAACTGCTAATGACACACTCTAAGAATAAATCTTATTTATGTCAATATCTGCATCACAAATGAAGGCATTGGCAGATTTAAGTAGACCTAAAAGGTTTTGAACATCTTCACTAGCAGAATCATCTGAAAACTGCTCAGAAAGAAACTATTACCAAAAAGATGAAGCTGCAGCCACACAGGTAAAGCTATGTGCAGGCCTAAAAAGAAAACCTGCTTGCTGAAAAGCCCTCATATGAAAATATTCAAATTTTCTATCCATAGGATCCATATAAGAAAAACTATCTTTCAAAGGAATAGTAGTATACCTAGCCAAGGTAGATATAGCCCCATTCACCTTAGGAACTGTTTCTCAAAGCTCAACATTAGAAGCTGGCATAGGATACATTTTAATAAACCTAGTTGAAGGATTAAAAGGGTCGTCAGGCTTAGACCAATCCTTAGAAACCATCTCAGAGACAGCATTAGAACAGGGAAAACCTCTGGATATTTAGCAGTAGGTTTAAATATCAAATCCAAAACTTTAACAGACTTGATCTCAGATACCTTAGGATCTTGAAAACCTAAAGTATACAACACCTCTTTTAATAGTTAACGAATATGATCAACCTTAAACAGAAAAGAGGATGACTCAGAATCATGATCAGAAACAGACTCTTGATCAACAGACTACATCTGACCCTCAGAAAATGAATCTTCAGAACCAGGATGCAGAACATTATGTAATAAAAGCTTAGAACAAGCAGAGAATAAATCATAACTGACCTTTTACGCTTACTTGAAGGAGCCAACAGCATTTCGGAGGCAGTAGAGCAGAAAAATCTGTAGAGCTCCTTTGTGTGGTACAAACCGTAGGAAAAAAATTAAAGACATAGAGGCACCTCCACGGCATGCAGATAAAAGTTCATTTATTTGTTGTACAAACAGCAGATGATCAATACTGTCAGTTACACAGCTCAGGTCGGAAAGACTTGGGTTGCTCCCAGTGACCCACTGATGCGTTTCGGCTCTCTGGCCATAATCGTAGGAAGGCAGATGCCAAGAGCACCATTAGTCTGATTAGAATGCATGATAACATTTAAACATGTATTGTACAGCTGAGAGGCAAGACATCAGCAAGTTTACAATAAACTAATTTCACATTGGAAGGAAAGTGATCAGAGGAATTAGCTTCTAAATTCTCTTCTAAAAGGTCTCAGAGACAGAAAATAAGGCTCCATGATAAGAGAAAATGACAAAGAGTAGAAAACACACACGTAAAATGGACTTCTTTCTCTTGGTATTCTTTTGTTGAAACACATACATATGTAGGCTCAGGAGCAGCAATGTACTATTGGGATCTAGCTGCTCATTGGTGGCTGCACATGTGTTTCTTGTCATTGGTTCACCACCAGCTTTGATCAGCTAACTCTAAGTAGAGCATTGGTGCTCCTTCAACAAAAGATGCAGAATGAATAAAGCCGATTTGTAAAGTAAATTGGAAAGTTGTTTAAAATTGTATGCTGAATCATGAAAGAAAAAAATGTTAATTTATACTTACCTGATAAACTATTTTCTTTCATGGTCAAATCCGATCAACTGAAGCCTCATTCTTGAAAGCCCAAGAAGTGGCAACTGACCTATTAGAATGAGCAGTAATCTGCTGTGGTGGAGTCTGCCCTGCCACCAAATAAGCTTTGTGAATGATTTTTTTTTAACAAAGTAGCTAAAGAAACAGCAGAGGCCTTCTAACCCTTCCTAGGACCTTTACTCTTTGAAACTACTGTATTCTACCACTAGGAGAAAGATTGGCAAAGATTCTCAAACACCAAGAGCTCTATAAAACCACTCTAACCTCACACATACCTTAGTCCATTGATGGTGAACCTTGGCATCCCAGATGGGAATTCGTTAACCTGTTTAAGGGAGATGAATTGGAAATATTAGTCATATAAGTGCTTATGGGTCTGGGGGAGGTAGTATGGTAGAGGATATCATGTCCAGGTCCAAATTGTTTGATATAGGTGCAATGGGAGGAGGGGTGGCAAAGCACTATGGAGGTAATGAGGAATTAGAGAACAGAGGTGTATTGACAGTTTCTATAATTTTTGCTCCCTAAAGGGTGACTAACATGTTTATTCAATGTTAACTTATTTCTGAGATTAATACAATAAGAATATATAGAGTGCATAGATAAATGAATTGGTGTGTGACAGGAGGTATAGTAGAAACCAGCGGTGCACAAGAGGGTAGGGCATTTACGAGTGTCCCTTGAAGTATGTAAGCTGGTCACTCGAAAGGTATAGGCCATCTGCATGGCCCCAAATTACAATTAATGCAACAAATTAAGTAATGTAACCTGTAGTAATAACATATACCTTGTCACAAGTCTTTGTAGAGTTAGTATGTCAGCGTTAATTAAAGGAAGGTTATGGGAAGGTACGGATAGGCAACAGTTTCCTGGGTAGTATGTCAACTAAAATGGTAATTCAACAGAAACATATTTCTGAAATTGAAACAAACATCTGCAAAATAACCTAAGATAGTAAACATCTATAAAACACATAGATAAATCAAAAATTGGTGCGTAACAGGAGCTTTAGTGAAAACCAGCGGTGTACAAGGGGGTAAAGTCATGTTCAAGTACCTCTTGAGATAGGTGGGCTGGTCTCATTGAAGGGGTGAACTAACTATATGGCACCACCGTACAATTAATACAACAAATTAAGTAGTATAACCTGGGTAGTATGCTGAACATTGTAGTCTGAGGTAATCACTGCTAGAATTATGAGATCTCCGGTGGTAGAAGAGGTGCATTGATAGCTTCTTCCTCCTGTGTGACTCTTGTTGGGTCTTTGTCCTGATTCAGTAGGGGTAAGTCTACCTTGATGCCGAGTTGTGAGCAGAAGTGGTCATGGTCTGCTTCCGTATGGTAGATTGCTGTTTTGTTGTCCTTCTTTACCATAATACTCACAGGGAAGCCCCATCTGTAAAAGACCTTGTTGATCTGTAAGGCTATAGTGATGTGGGAGAGCGACCTCCTCTTTGTAGCGTTGTGGGGCTTAGGTCACTGTAGATCTGGATGTGTATTCCAGCATGGTGTAAAGGATGTTTGGCTCTTGCATTGTGGCGGATGTCCTCTTTATCTTTAAAATGTAGACATTTTAGAATAACATCCCTCGGTGGGGCCTTGCCTGGAGGATTTGGACACAGGGCTCTGTGTGCCCTTTCAATTTGAACTTCTGGAGAACTAGGAGTGCCATTGATCATCCAAAAAAGATCCTGAAGGTATCCATCCAGTGCTGCTGGGAGAACAGACTCAGGTATTCCTCTTATACCTAAATTGTTACGACGACTCAGATTGTCAAAGTCCTTGATCTTTTCATTGAGTGAGTGAATTGTCGCTTCTTGAGAGGATACTTTGCTTGTTGGGTGATACTACTAGTTGTGGAGGACTGTGTACCCTTTATTGGTAAGACTCTCTCATTCAGTGAGGAAATGTCTTTATGTAGCTCAGCGTACTTAGTAGCTTGACCTCTTGCTTAGCTGTTTTTATATCTTCCTTTGATGAGAGCTGTTTAAGGTCATTTGTGAGATAGTTGGGTGGTGGAGTGTCTGAGCAGTGGACCTGTGCTGTTATAGATTGCTTTTTATTATTTGTTTGTGCCTTGTGTGGAGTCTCTGGTGTATCCATTGGTTTAAGATAATGGTTAAGCATTTTGGCAGAAGTATTTTTTTAAACTTTGTTTGTCTTCCTATTAGGCATCACAGGCTACTCAAGGGGTTGAACTTGAGTTTTTTGGAGTCTCCTTTAAAATGGGGTTTGCAGGTGTGCCTGCCTCGGTGGGGGTGGTGTGTCACAGGTGGCCCTTAGAAATTCTTTAAGAAATATGGGGGTCAGGTTATAAGCCAGATCCTATGTGCTAAGGTAGGCCTGGAATGTTGGCAATAAGTTCACTATTGGTATTCTTACAGTGGTGAACAGAGGTGCACAGCAAAAATATATTGGCAGGTGTTGTATGTTGTCAGATCTGGTGCCAAGAGGTCTAGATGTGGTCCATATTTCCCTGTGGTTTTCTCTTGCCTTCCAGTTATATCCGTCTGGGTACACAGACTGGCACATGTGTTCCTTAAACCTTTAATGGTAGAAAGAAGTACGCTTTTATGGTGTGTAATGTGTGAACTTTAGGGGTGATCAGGATTTACAGGTATAACTCACTTTACAGAACTTCACTTTACAGAGCTTCACTAATACAGCAATTTGTGGAGTTAAACCTCCAAGGATTTTGAAACTGTGCTGTAATCTTCGTGAGATTGAGAGAAAAGTGACTGTCATAATTTTGTTATGCGCAGTTCACTCTGTTTACATCATTACCGTGCAATCTGTGTCTCAGTGTTATAGCCTGGCAAATTTTACTACAGTAATTGTCACTATTTTACAGGTACAGTATTTATTGAATACTAATTGAATACTGTGCTGTGCTAGTGTTAAACTAAACGTAGCACTATTGCACCCCTATTACATGTTAGATCAAACATGTTTTCAAGTTTTTAAACACACTGGCAAGTGAAAAAAAAGCTAAAACCGCATTGTTTCACTTTAAGGCGGTGGGTTGGTTACTTCCCAGGACTATATTTTGGTTGAAAAAGGATTGAGTCTGTGCTAGGGTTGTGGTGTTGGTGCAGTATACTGCAATGGTGCCAACAGAGTTGGTGGTGTGAGCTTATCAGCATGCCATTTGATGTGACTTCTGCACTGCAGGGTCTAGGAGCAGTTTCAATGTGCGGCCATCTCCTGGCTCCACCCACCTACAAAATGTTTTTTATTAAATAAAACAAATTAATACATAATAACAAAGAGCAGATAAATAAAGGAGCCTGTGACACTGTAAAAATGTTTGGGCAAGTAAGGTAGCTCTAAGGTAGGGTTGGCGACCCTATGAGAGGATATTACCCAACCTGCCCTCTTTGATCAACCATTCACCTACATCTCTCCACTCCTATTAATCCACATGACACACTACGCCAAACCTTATATCTCTGCATCCTCAACCTGTAGACTTTAAGCTTTTCAGAACAGGGACTTCCTTCCACTGTACTAACTTGCTTTGTTTAGTCTCATGTATTTGTATCTTACCACCAATCTTTGTCATTGTATAACCCTACATTTGTACCCTCTGCTACAGAATTTTGTGGCGTTATAAAAATAAATTATAATAATAATATTGCTGGTGTGGTAGGATGTAATTTTCTACCTAGTTGTTAGAACCACAACGGGCTTATTTATCATGAGGCGAGTTAGTATTGTGATGAGTGGCAGGTGGTAATGGGAGTTAGGAATTGGAAATAAAGGAAATTATAAGTGGAGAATGTATGTTTGTGATTCTAAGACAGAGTTGATATGGGAGCCACACACTAGTTTTGCTTAGAGAGACTATAGGAAGCCAAAAAGGTGAATAGTACATAAAGTCAGTTGAGAAACTAGTCCTCAAATGCATTTTATTTCAGCGGTGCAGGAACTTTTCTACAGGTATCCTGTGAGCTTTGTGTTTTAGGACAATAATAGTGGAAAGCCCTGCAAATAAATTGTATGCCCCTAAAGGTTAAGGCTGGGGAGGGAATGAGAGACGAGAAGAGGGAGTGTCTGAGGTAGGCATCATTGTTGCAGAGAGTGTGCTTACCTGTTATAAGGCACTGGCAACATCTTAAGACCCTCTTTCTCCTTCCAGATTCAAGCTAATGGTTACTCTCTCCTCCCGTGGATATCTTTTGAAATTATTTTCATGGCCTAGTATGGTTCATTTAGTTTTGTCCACGGCTTGGATAGGGTTAGGCGACCCAGTCTTTGTAAGCCCATGGTGGTAATGTAAGGTCTCCTTCCTTAACTAGCTGGTTTGTGCGTCTCCGTGGTTATGGAGCTTACTGAGTGGAGTTCCTTTTGGACACTCTAGTTGTTCAAGGTTGTGGCCTTGAGCGTATGGGAGAATGGGGGCAGTGATGGCCAGGCTGATGGGAGGGGTGGGTACTTTAGGTGGTGTCCCATGTAGGTAGACCAAAAAAACTCTACAAACCCCAAGTATCTCCCTGGTTGGAGCGGATCTCTGCTACAGTTTCAGTGGAGTCTCTTACCTCTTGCAATTCTGAGGAGTTAGCATTCTCAAATGCCGCCATCCTAGTTAATTTTTTTGGTTTTATTTATGCTGAGTTATTTTTTAATAAAGTGGCCAGTGATGGTCTCTCTGGTGTTATTTATAAAAAGGAGAGTTAGATGGTTAATTGGGTATAGTACAACTGCTTTGACTGGTAATTAGCTCTGTAAGTCTTTAATCCCTTATGCATGAATGCCCATCATTTAGGCATGAGAGGAAACACATTCTTTAAAGGACGGTCAAGTCCAAAAAAACTGTAATGTTTCAAATAGGGCATGTGATGTTAAACAACTTTCCAATTTACTTTTATCACCAATTTTGCTTAGTTGTCTTGGTATTCTTAGTTGAAAGCTAAACCTAGGAAGGCTCATATGTTAATTTCTAAGCCCTTGAAGGCCACCTCTTATCACATGCTTTTTTATTTGCTTTTCACAACAGGGAAGAGCTAGTTCATGTAAACTATATAGATAACATTGTGATCATGCCAGTGGATTGTGGCAGACACTGCACTAATTGGCTAAAATTAAAGTCAATAGATAATTAATAAAATGTCATGCGATCAGGGGGCTGTCAGAAGATGCTTATATACAAGGTAATCACAGAGGTAACAAGTATATTAATATAACTTTCGGCTAGATTATGAGTTTTGCTGTAACAGCGGCTCGGTACTAACTTGCAAGTTATTTGCACCGCTTACCTCCCTATAGCGCTACTATTACAGGTTTTCATAAACCCGGCGTTAGCAGGCAATATGTGAGTGTAGAGCAAAATTGAGCTCCATACCGCACTCAAATACCAGCGCTGCTTTGAGCTCGTGCACGATTTAACCATAGAGATCAATGGGGGGAGCCGGCTAAAAAAAACCTAACACCTGAAATAAAGGAGCGTAAAGCTCCGTAACGCAACCCCATTGATTCCTACGGAAAAGAAAAGTTATGTTTACACCTAACACCCTAACATAAACCCTGAGTCTAAACACCCCTAATCTGCCGCCCCCGACACCGCCCCCACCTACAGTACATTTATTAACCCCTAATCTGCTGCCCCCATGTCGCCGCCACCTACCTACACTTATTAACCCCTAATCTGCCACCCCCAATGTTGTTGCCACTATACTAAAGTTATTAACCCCTAAATCTAACCCTAAGTCTAAGTCTAACACCCCTAACTTTAAGATAATTAAAATAAATCTATATAAAAATTCCTATCATTAACTAAATAATTCCTATTTAAAACTAAATACTTACCTATAAAATAAACCCTAAGCTAGCTACAATATGACTAATAGTTACATTGTATCTATCTTAGGTTTTATTTTTATTTTACAGGCAAGTTTGTATTTATTTTGACTAGGTAGACTAATTAGTAAATAGGTATTAACTATTTACTAGCTACCTAGCTAAAATAAATACAAATTCACCTGTAAAATAAAACCTAACCTGAGTTACACTAACACCTAACCTTACACTACAATTAAATAAATTACATTAATTAAATACAATTAACTAAATTACAAAAAATCCCACTAAATTACACAAATTAAAATAGAAATTATCAAATATTTAAACTAATTACACCTAATCTAATAGCCCTATCAAAATAAAAAAGCCCCCCCAAAATAAAAAAACTCCTAGCCTACAATAAACTACCAATGTCCCTTAAAAGGGCCTTTTGTGGGGCATTGCCCCAAAGAAATCAGCTCTTTTACCTGTAAAAAAAAATACAAACAACCCCCAACAGTAAAACCCACCACCCACACAACCAACCCCCCAAATAAAATCCTATCTAAAAAAAACTAAGATCCCCATTGCCCTGAAAAGGGCATTTGGATGGGCATTGCCCTTAAAAGGGCATCTAGCTCTTTTTCCACCCAAACACTAAGCTAAAAATAAAACCCACCCAATAAACCCTTAAAAAAACCTAACACTAACCCCCAAAGATTCACTTACAGTTTTTGACAGACCCGACATCCATCCTCAACGAAGCAGCAGAATTCCTCAGCGAAGCCGGCAGAAGTGTTAATCCAAGCGGGCCGAAGTTTTCATCCAAGCCGGCAGAAGCCTTCATCCAGACGGCATCTTCTATCTTCATCCATCCGGCGCAGAGTGGCTCCATCTTCAAGACATCCGGTGTGGAGCATCCTCTTCTTCCATCGGCTCTTCTCGAATGAAGGTTCCTTTAAGTGACGTCATCCAAGGCGTCCTTTGAATTCCGATTGGCTGATAGAATTCTATCAGCCAATTGGAATAAACGGTGAAAAAATCCAATTGGCTGATGCAATCAGCCAATAGGATTGAGCTTGCATTCTATTGGCTGATTGGAACAGCCAATAGAATGCAAACTCAATCCTATTGGCTGATTGGAGGGCTGGTTGTCTGGGTGGTGGGTTTTACTGTTGGGGGGTTGTTTGTATTTTTTTTACAGGTAAAAGAGCTGATTTCTTTGGGGCAAAAGGCCCTTTTAAGGGCCATTGGTAGTTTATTGTAGGCTAGGGTTTTTTTTATTTTGGGGGGGCTTTTTATTTTGATAGGGCTATTAGATAAGGTGTAATTAGTTTAAATATTCGATAATTTCTTTTTTATTTTGTGTAATTTAGTGTTTTTTTTTGTAATTTAGTTAATTGTATTTAATTAATGTAATTTATTTAATTGTAGTGTTAGGTTAGGTGTTAGTGTAACTCAGGTTAGGTTTTATTTTACAGGTAAATTTGTTTTTATTTTAGCTAGGTAGCTAGTAAATAGTTAATAACTATTTACTAACTAGTCTACCAAGTTAAAATAAATACAAACTTGCCTGTGAAATAAAAATAAAACCTAAGCTAGATACAATGTAACTATTAGTTATATTGTAGCTAGCTTAGGGTTTATTTTATAGGTATTTAGTTTTAAATAGGAATTATGTAGTTAATGATAGGAATTTTTATGTAGATTGATTTTAATTATATTAAAGTTAGGGGTGTTAGGGTTAGACTTAGGGTTAGGTTTAGGGGTTAATAACTTTAGTATAGTGGCGGCGATGTTAGGGACAGCAGATTAGGGGTTAATAAAAGTAATGTAGGTTGTGACGATGTTAGGGATAGCAGATTAGGGGTTAATAATATTTAACTAGTGTTTATGATGCGGGAGTGTGGCGGGTTAGGGGTTGTTAATATGTTTATTCTAGTGGCGGCGATGTCCGGAGTGGCAGATTAGGGGTTAATAATTGTATTTTAGTGTTTGCTGTGCGGGAGGGCCTCGGTTTAGGGGTTAATAGGTAGTTTATGGGTGTTAGTGTACTTTTTAGCACTTTAGTTATGAGTTTTATGTTACGGCGTTGTAGCATAAAACCCATAACTACTGACTTTCAGTTTACGGTATGGATCTTGTAGTTATAGGCTGTACCGCTCACTTTTTGGCCTCCCAGGCAAACTCGTAATACCGGCGCTATGGAAGTCCCATTGAAAAAGGACTTTTTGAAAGCTGCGGTAGTTACGTTGCGTAGTTACGTAAAAATGTGCGGAACAGCTATACCTGCAAGACTCGTAATAGCAGCGGTATTGAAAATGAGCCATAACGATGCTTTTTCACTCATACCGCAAAACTCATAATCTAGCCGAGTGTTAGTTATGCAAAACTGGGAAATGGGTAATATAGGGATTATCTATCTTTTAAAACAACAAACATTTTGGCGTTGACTGTCCCTTTAAGTACAGAGTTTGTTAAAATAATAAGATAAAAAACAAAAACATTGAACTTGCATAAGTGAGTATTTTTAATTTATTCTTAACAGCAATGTAATTAAAATAAATCAAAAATAGTAAACATGAATATTGAGTTAAAATACTGAATGGTCTCATATTGCAGCAATATATATATATATATTTTTTATAATAGTTTTTTATTGAGATTTATACAACAGACAAAAAAAAACATTGATTGCCTTTTAACAGCAGAGAAAAGGAAAACAAAACAAAAATATATATAACAATAATATAAAGAAAAATATACCAATTATGATAGAATAGACAACCGATAGGCTAATGAGACCTCATTTTTACAGTATACTAGCATTAGACTGACTAGTTAGGGGCCGAACTCAAAGGCCAGATGATCTAAGCATGCGAGGCATAACTGATAGTCAGATGGGCAGCTCTTTATGAGCTTCAAATACGAAATGAATAGGTGCGTAGTAAGAGGGGGAAGGGGATTTTGAGATGTCCAATAACAGCGGGTAAGCACCGCTTAAAATATGCATTATTGAACTAGAATGTATTATAAGTAAATGACAGAGAAGGTAAGGGAGGTAGTGGAGAGAGGGGGGGGTTAGTGGGGGGGGGGGGAGGCCGGAACCGTATGGCAAAGTATTATGAGGGGTGTGACTAGACCACTAGAGCAGTTAGTAAAGGGGTTATTATAGGACCAGATAACAGTGAAACCTATATGACATTTAGGAAACTTTGAGATTTATAAGTGTATAAATGAATATATTCTGTGAAGGGAATTACGCTGTGCATACATGTACATGTATCTTGGATGGGGCATATACCAAAACATTAGGGGAAAATCTCGAACCTAATTTAGCATTAGATATGTGGGGCATGTAGATCTTTGCACCAACATAGGCCACAACACTTGGCAGGGGAGGGTGACTGTTTTGAAGTTATTTCCCCTGCATTAAATTAGGGAGAGATAGACGGTGCCCCAAGCAACTAAGAGATAACTATTGTATCAGCATTATACAACTTGTTGTGCAGGCACAGTGATGAGTCTAGAGGGAAAGGTAACTAGTAATAAAAAGTACAAGTATATTACACATCTGAAGTTACTAAACTCTTAACATGATGGAGCACAAATGGAACTAATTAAAATTGTCCAGGGGCTTCTATGGCCTAACTTATAATATAGCGAAGAGCAAACCCTTGCAGGGGAGGGAGAAAAACTGAGTACATAGACCCTCTTGTTATGGGCTAAAATGTTTTCGCATGTATAGAAGGGGCCAGTAACAATGCTGAGTTGTAATTTGTTGTGGGGACTCCAAAGAGATGCTGCGGCGCCTGTAAGTGAAATAACATGGCAATCTGGTGTCATTTACATATGTGTATGTAGACTATCCATGTCTTATCTTGGCAGTATGTTATCTTATCATAAAGATGAGAAATACATGGCGTCATTGCCCACGACAGGGGGATCGCTCTGACATTGTATCAGGGTTGCAGGGCAAAATATAACCAGTATTGGTATTTGAGCATAAGGTTGGCCGGAACTATGTGGGTGAGGGAGGTAAATGGTAAAGCCATATAAAAAGAGACCTCAAACAATCTTAATGCATATGTACGAATGTGTCACAAAGTGGTTGTAGTCTAGTTAACAGACAATAAGCGTAAACAATATTGAGCAAGCGATAACTTATGAGAAATAATTCCACAATTGACAATAAACCATGTAGTTGTAGCATGTGCAACCCAACATTACCCAAGACCAGACATAATGTATAACAAAGAACCCCATCCATGCAAAAGTAGCTGAAATTAAAGTGACTGTCCCACATTAACTGAGGAGACCCTTGGTATATAGCATTACTGCTCATACAGCACCGTTGTTATAGTTTAAGATTCAGTGTATACATTTGGTGACAACATAAAAACTTTCTTGGGAAATAGAGAGGTCTCTTACATAGTGTGGGTGCTCAACATATATAACAGCGCAGACATCTTAGAAGGATATGATTGCAGACACTGGCATTACATACTTACAAGTAGAAGCATAAAATGTGCATATCTGATTCTAATATGTAACTCTTGGGCTACTTTAAGAGGAAAGGCTCATACAGGAGATAAGTAAGAATGCATAGTAACTAGCAAATATGTAGGCACGTACACATATACAGAGCATCTATTCCGCTATTATAACTGATATGTGAGACTTATATAGCAGGCATATAACTTATAAAATGCATAATAACTGTTCCTGTCATTCACCTCTGACTGTATACTAAATAAACACTTACCTCATCTAATCTACAAGCTAATGTAATATTTAAAACAACAGTAATAACGACAAGAGTGGAAAGTTGTCAAAAATCATATCCTCCTGAATACTCAGCTAAATGTTATTAGTAAAATATGACAGGGTATTCACTGCTATCTAGCCATATTATACTCGTTCTATACTTAGGCTCCACACGACCTTAATAACTAAGGTTATTAGTTTGATTATTCTTAGTGACCTGTTCTTCAAATCGCCAAATCGTCCTGCTGGGTATCATATGTTTCCAGACATAGGTCAAATTTTATCAATTCTCCCATACAATGTGAAGACACAATATACACTGTGAGAGACTGCTGTACTGCCACTTACATCCCGGACAAATATTTTAGTATCACCGGTATGTCCTTTCAGTACAAAGAGCAGAAGTATAGCTGGCCACCTGGGTCAAAAGGGCATCTTATCCAATCCACAAGTGCAAGGGGGACCAGCTTCACGGTTTCCTGCCCAAGGTCAGAGGATGTCACCTCAGGGAGATCACCACCGCAAGCTCTCAATGAAATAGTAGGGGAAAAATAAGTATGAGCCAGCAGCAGCAGCGACAGCCCATCTGCGCCCATCGCCTTCAGTAATGGCTGCATCTCTTCAACCTCCCCTTCGTAAAGCAGCATGACGGAACCTCTGGGTATCAGGGTTAAGGTGAAGCGCAGTCTAGTTGACAGCAACATACCCACACTAGAATGGGGAGTAGTTGCGCTCCATAGGTATTGAGGTTTGGGGCTAAGGAGATCGCCGGGGCTCAGCGGCTCTGACAATTTAGACTCACACTGTCTAGTTCCGACCGAGTAACGGTCTCTGCGGTCCACTCCCACAGCAGGCAGGATAACAGCAGACACGGCCGCCAGCATAGAGGCAGACAGGTTCTCATCTAGCGGAGTTTGGTGATCAGCCGGTTCATGGATAATCGACTTTAGAAGTGCCGACAGGTCAGCAAAGATCTCATCCATCCACCATGCTAAGCTTTCTAGTAGAGATTGGACTGAAATGTGTGAGTCCTCTGTAGGTGTCAGTGCCATATTTATTAGTACTGCCTATGTACTGTAAGAGAAGTGTTAATGTGAAGATAATCAGGCCGCCAGATTTACACTGAACTCTTAGAAGTTGTGGCTGAACTCTGTGCCCTCGTGGTAGCTTTGGTTCGTGTATTCCTAGACAAAATTCCTCTTTCTAGCTACCAAGACTGATTTATAACTCCATTAATGAGATGAGCTACAAGGGTCCTCATTAGAGAATTTGAATTATTAGTATAATTACTGAAAAACTCCCAAAAATAGGGTTTAGTGTAGGAGCTCTTGTAGTATGCGTCTGATCAGCTTGGTAGTCGGCTCCGCCCCTCCGCAGCAATATATTTTAATTGGGTGGGAAATTTACTTTAACAGATACATTTTAACACTGTTTTCTTTTTTTTTTTAAAAAGAATGCACCTGTTTCCTTTTTTGTTATGGTGGTTTCTGAATGCTGATTGTTTTAATACATGGCAGTTAATTTTCAAACCAGTGACACAAGATATATATATATATGTATGCTGACACAACAATTAAAAATGTTCTAGTAATTCAACAATTTTATTTATTTATTTATTTATAAAATATTTTACCAGGAAGGAAACATTGAGATTTCTCTCGTTTTCAAGTATGTCCTGGGATCACAAAACATTGCATTGATACAATAGGGTACAATAGAATACAAAAACAATAATAATGATACACAATATATGCAAACATTTAACAGAGAAGGTACGAAATATTTAATCAACCATGACAGGAGCATTCTGTTTTGAGATATGTATAGAGGGATCTCTTAAAGGATTTTAGGCTTGGGGAAGTTTTTAAAGTGTGAGGGAGGTCATTCCATAATTGTGGCGCTCTGTAGGAAAAGGAGGATCGAGCTGCTTTTTTTTTGTATTGAGGCAAGCTAAATAATGTGCTGTTATTGGATCAGAGGTTATAGGAGGTGGGAATAGCAGGGGAGAGCATTCTGCTCAGGTAGGGTGGGAGCTTCCCAGAAAGGCTCTTAAAGACAAGGCAAGAAAGATGGAGGGTGCGTCTGGATTCCAGCGTCAGCCAGTTTAGTTCTTTTAGCATGTCACAATGGTGGGTCCTGTAGTTACATTGTAGCACAAAGAGGCAGAACGAGTTATACAATGTATTTAGTTTATTAAGGTGAGTTTGCGGAGCAGGTGCATATGCTATGTCCCCATAATCCAAGATAGGCATCAGCATTTGCTGTACAATCTTTTCCTTTACTGTAGGGCTGAGGCAAGATTTGTTTCAGTACAGGGCACATAGTTTTGGATAAAGTTTAGAGGCAAGTTTTTATATGTGGAGTCCAAAAGATAGATTGGGGTCTAACAACATACCTAAGTATTTAAAAGAGTGGACTGCGGTCGGCGTGCAATTGGATTTTGTTTTGATGCGAATCAACTTGGTTTCATTTTCAGCAAAATCAAATTTAGGATTGATTTATGACATGATTTTGAGATAGATTTATCAATTTGCGAAAAGACGAGGTTTAAATGTTGTGTGAGAGCAGGTCAACACCCCAGTCAAATGAGTCCAGGGTAATTTTCATCTGTCAGTTCTAAGCTGGCAGAGGAAGAAAATTGTTGCTTCATAAATATCAGTTGATACCAAATGATTGAGTCTGCAACTGATAGGGGCATTTGCCTCATAATAAATAAAACTTGTTGTTCTCCTAACAACATGTTAAAGGGATAGTCAAGTCAACATTAAAATTGCATGCTCTATCTGAATCATGCAAATTTAAACCACTTTCCACTTTACTTTTATCATCAAATTTGCTTTGTTCTCTTGTTGAAAGCTAGACCTAGGTAGGCTTATATGCTAATTTTTAATCCCTTGAAGGCCACCACTTATTTCTGTGCATTTTGACCATTTTGAAAGTTTTTCACAGTTAGACACTGCTAGTTCATGGGTGTCACATATAGGTCAGTGTTTCTGAACCACGGGTCTCAAGTAACCCCAACAGGCCAGGTTTTCATTATAGCTGAAGTAATCAGCTGATCAGTAACACCATGGTAACAAACCTGCTCTCACCCATCAGCTGATTATTTCACCTGTGCACCGGTTCAGCTATAATGAAAACCTGGCCTGTTGGGGATACTTAAGGACCGCGGTTGTGAAACAATGATATAGTATTGAGTCAGCACTGATTGGCTAAGATGCAAAAGAACTGAGATAAGGGTGTAGTCTGCAGAGGTTCAGATACAAGGTGATCACAGAGGTAAAAGGTGTAATAATATAACAGTGCTGGTTATGCAAAACTGGGGAATGAGTAATAAAAGGGATTATCTATCTTTTTAAACATTAAAAATTAATTTTCGATTCAGACTGTCCCTTTAAGTTAATGCACATTTAATGATTCAGGACCTGTAACTCTCACTTAAACATTTAACATTGAGCACTTAAATGTGATTAAAAAGGCAATAGCTTTATTAGCTAAACAAAACAAAAACAAAATTAGTTCCTTGCCACACCCATTAATTGTTTGCCATTAAAAAGCCCATGCATGTGGTATCACCAGGTGCATTTTATGTCTAATGGCACAATGAGCAAACATTTGTTAGCATAGTGAGAAACCAATCATGCATACTGAAAAGGGGT
Organism: Bombina bombina; assembly: GCF_027579735.1. NCBI lineage: Eukaryota > Metazoa > Chordata > Amphibia > Anura > Bombinatoridae > Bombina > Bombina bombina. The sequence continues at coordinate 91,068,935 of NC_069508.1, read as the reverse complement.
GAACCAGGAATTCCCTGCGAATAGAGTTGTTAGCTGTCTTCCACAAAAATACTGGAAATCTGTCCGTAACTTGGCCCAGTGCACCGCTAAAGCTCTCCCTTCACCCTTTTCTTGATCCCACCATATATATTTTTCATAATAGTCATTTTGCCCCTTCACTGCCAGTAAAAAAAAAACACACGTACAAACAAAAGTGATTTGATACCCTTAAAGTAATAGTAAATCCTAGCGTTTGTGAAACGCTAGGATTTACCAATGGAAAAAATAAAGGGGACTTTATACACTTCAAGCTGAAAGTTCCTTTATTTGCCTGAAGCATTCGCCGCACTGAGCTTCTCAGGCTACCCACGGCAGAACACTTTTTCAGTGAGGTGACGTTTCCACCTCTTAGCCAATAGCCGTGCGGGCCAACTGGTGTCATGTCAGATAGCTAGCACGCTATTGGCTAAGGTCACCTCACAGCAAAATAGTGTTCTGCCGTGGGCTGCCTGAGGTGCTGAGGCGAACGCTTCAGACAATTAAAGGAACTTTCAGTATGAAGTATTTTATACTTCATGACTAAAAGTCCCCTTTATTTGTTCCAATGGTAAATTCTAGCGTTTCACAAACTTTAACTGGCCCTCAATTCATTCTTTTCATATTTGTAATGCATGGAGGAATTGGACCTTTTATATCTAGCTAACTCAAGGACTTACAAAACTGGACATTTAAGTGTCCAGTATTTTTGTGAAGCTTTTATTGACCAGCTTACTAAAATATTGGACCGTCCAGTTGAATACTGAATACCTGTGAATTGTACGCTTATATCTATAGAAAGTAGTTAAGCACACAGGAATGCAGCTTTTTGCAGCAGAAAGTGAATGCGACTGGGTACACTCCGTAGTGATAGCAACACATTTTGAAGCGCATACAAATCAAATGAGCTATTTTCAGTGTAATTTACTTTGCATTCATTTCTAGTTTCACAAACCTGTTTTTTTCCTTCACTTTCATATGTGCAATGCAAATTTTGAAACAAACTACATTAAACTAGATCAGTATTTATCAACTCCAGTTCTCAAGTACCCCTAACAGGCCACAGTTTCATGATATCTGAACTAGCGCACTGGTGAAATTATCAAGAAAATTATGAAAAAAAAACATTTAAGTAGCTTTTTGTCCCCTCCCCCCCAACTTTTGTTTCTAAACATTCTTGTTTACATAGCTTCTCTAGTATCAGTCCTTAAGTATTAACATTTTTAGTATAGGTGGGGATTACAACAGGCAAAATCAACTATTTCAAATGACAAAATCAAGGTAAAGGAGTTATATGTAAACAATTTCATAGACTCCAGCAGGTAAACTGGATCATTGGGAACACATTAAAGGAAAAAAAGTACACATCTTACACAAAGTTGAAGTTAGTTCCAGAGCATTACCACTCTAAAGCCTGTGCAGGAGCTAAACAGATAGTTATAGACAAGCATTAATCTAATAAGAAAATTATCTAATCATTAGAATCTTTTGTTATTGCAGTTTTATGTCCTTTTAAAACATAAAGGGCTAGATTACAAGTGGAGTTCTAATTTATCGTGTGCCCGTAATCAGCAAATTCACCCGTGTACGGGCACGTGAAAAATAACCAGCCATTAAAAGTGGCTGGTTATTCCTACTGTTAGCTTGCGGTAGCAATTAGTGCTCAAAAAAAATAACCAAAGGTCAGACCTTTGTCCCCCAATTGCCGTCCCAAAAAAACGTGTAGTGCCTTTTTGAGGATTAAACAGATTTTTGTTTGTTTATTAAAAAGTCACTAAGCTGTTTTTAGGGGTTAAAAGTAGCGGGTGTGGGGTGTTAGAAAAAAAAAAAGTCACTGAAAAGTGCCTTTACATTGCGGTCAATGGGGACTGTGTGTTTACTATAAATATATAGGTACTGTATATACTTATGCTTATTTATATATACACATATTAACACACACATATATATGTATATAATTATACACATATATATTTATATTTGCTGCCCATCGCTTGCGTAACTTACGCCCTTTGCTAGTTCTCATGCCGTGTCTCACAACATGAGAACGAGGCTCCCATTGGAGCCTATGGAAGCCCGCTCTAGTGAGCGCAAAGCTTTTGTGCAATACGAAACACGAGGTCGCATTCGCATTGCATACTATGAAATACATACTATGAAAAGTATGTATTACCTCAAAGGTTTCTGCATGTTTACTTAAAGGGATATGAAACCCAAAAAAATATTTATTTTGTGATTCAGACAGAGCATACAATTAACAAACAGTTAAAAGTTGCTTAGTTCCCATGGTATTCTTTGCTGAAGAGATATTGAGTGTCTGGAGATCTACATGGCAGGAAATAGTGCTGCAATTTAGTGCTCTTGCAAATGGTAAACATTCTTGCAAAACTGTTGCCATATAGGTTTCCAGACAAGTGGGGTTACATACCTGCTTTTTAACTCCTGGGGTTACATACCTGCTTTTTAACTCCTGGGGTTACATACCTGTTTTTTAACACAGGATACCAAGAGAATAAAGACAATTTGATAATAGAGCATTCCATTTTAAACATTTTTCTTATATACTTCTATCTGAATCATGATAGAACAATTTGGGGGTTCATGCCCCTTTAATATAGAATCACGATTTTCCTTAATTGCTGACATATGTTGGATGACCTTATGAGGGATATTTATCAAGTCATCAACCGCAAATACGCTGGAATTCCGCAGCGTGATTGTGGCAAGCCTGATTCGACCTAGTTATCAAAGCCTACAGACCGGCAAAAGTTGAAATTTGTGGCGTAACATAAGATCCGCCAGTCTCAATCCGACACAGATCGATGCTTACGTCATTACAGATGTTCCGAATACAAATTCGGCACTATCTCACAACTTTTGCAAGTTATCAAATTTCTAACAGGTACGCTCGCAACTATTCCGGCCCAGCATACCTGGTTTTCAATCCGCCACCCTGGAGGCCGCGGATGCCATAGGAATCAATGGGAGTCTGAAAGCAGCGAAAGCTTATGTTCGATGCTGCCAGATATCCCATTGATTTCTAAAACCAGTAAAACCAGGATTGAGCTTTCATCCTTTTGGCTGATCCAATCAGCCAATAGGATTGAGCTTGCATTCTATTGGCTGATTGGAATAGCCAATAGAATACAAGCTCAATCCTATTGGCTGATTGGATCAGCCAATAGGATGAAAGCTCAATCCTATTGGCTGATTGCAACAGCCAATAGGATTTTTCCCCTTTAATTCCTATTGGCTGATATAATTCTATCAGCCAATAGGAATGTAAGGGACGCCATCTTGGATGACGTACCTTAAAGGGAAACTTAATTCGCCGTTGACCATCGGAAGAAGAGGATGCTCCACGCCGGATGTCTTGAAGATGGAGCCTCTCCGTGCCGGATGGAGGAAGATAGAAGATGCCGTCTGGATGAAGACTTCTGCCCGCTTGGATGAAGACTTCAGCCTGCTTGGATGAAGACTTCTGCCGACTTCGCTGAGGACTTCTGCTGCTTAGATGAGGATGGATGTCCCGTCTTCGAAAACTGTAAGTGGACCGTCGATGGTTAGTGTTAGGTTTTTTTAAGGGTTTATTGGGTGGGTTTTAAATTTAGGTTAGGGACTTTGGGCAGTAAAAGAGCTAAATGCTCTTTTCAGAGCAATGGGGAGCTTAGGTTTTTTAGATAGGGTTTTATTTTGGGGGGTTGGTTGTGTGGGTGGTGGGTTTTACTGTTGGGGGTGTTTGTAATTTTTTTTTACAGGTAAAAGTGCTGATTTCTTTGGGGAAATGCCCCGCAAAAGGCCGTGTTAGTTTAGTGTAGGCTAGGGTTTTTTTTATTTTAGGGGGGGCTTTTTTATTTTGATAGGGCACTTAGATTAGGTGTAATTCTTTTTTATTTTTGATACTGTGGTTTTTTATTTTTTGTAACTTAGTGTTTTTTATTTTTTGTAACTTAGTTGTAATTTTTTTGTTATTAAGTAATTTTTAATAGTAGATTTAAATAACTTGAGTAGGGTTAGGTTTTTAAATATGTAATATAATTAATTTAATTGTTAGTTTAATGTAATTTTAGTATAATAGTTAAGATAGGTTAATTAATAGTTTAATATAGTTTAATGTAATTTTAGTATAATAGTTAGGGTAGTTTAATTAATAGATTAATATAGTTTAATGTAATTGTAGTATAATAGTTAGGGTAGGTTAATTAATAGTTTAATATAGTTTATTTTAATTCTACAGCTAAGTTTAAATGTATTATAATATAATATATATAATATAATATTTTAATGTATTATAATACATTATAAAATGTATTATAATGTAAAGTTAGCGGGTTGTTAGGTTTAGGGGTTAATAGCTTAATTTAGTTTATGGCGATGTGGGGGGCTGGCGGTTTAGGGTTTAATAGGTTTAGTAAGTGGTAGTGATGTGGGGGACCAGGGATTTAGGGGTTAATACATTTATTTAGTGGCGGTGGGGTCCGGGAGCGGCGGGATAGGGGTTAATACATTTATTTAGTTGCGGAGGTGTCCGGGAGCAGAGGGATTGGGGTTAATACATTTATTTAGTTGCGGAGGGGTCCGGGAGTGGTGGGATAGGGGTAATACATTTATTTAGTTGCGGAGGGGTCCGGGAGCGGCGGGATAGGGGTTAATACATTTATTTAGTTGCGGAGGGGGCCGGGAGCGGTGGGATAGGGGTTAATACATTTATTTAGTTGCGGAGGGGTCCGGGAGCGGTGGGATAGGGGTTAATAGCTTTATTGAAGTTGCGGTGGGCTCCGGGAGCGGCAGGATAGGGGTTAAACATTTTAGTATTGTGTGGGTGTTTAGTAACAGGGTATAGATAAAGTTGGGAAAAAGCCGAATAGCAGCGAGATCGATGACTGTTAGTTAACAACAGTCCGCTGCTCATCGCCCCGTACTTGGTGGGCGGCTTTTTTGATAAATATGGCGATCTTATTGAGGTCCGCGGCCGCGATGTTAGGTGATGTTAGGTGAGCGTATTGGTCCCGGCGAATGCAGCACAGTTGACGGCTTGATAATTCGGCCTCTATGAATTCAAACTACCTTTTCACATTGGATTGGAAAATAGATGGTAAAAATGCTGCAAACAAAAACTGCTGAAAATATTCTAAACAACTTAAATATTTCCCCAGTTATGGTAAAACAAACAAAAAAATCTTAGAAATTATTCTTTATTTTTCCTGATTATTATTATTATACACATTTATTTTCATGTAAATTATTCTATTTTTCTGATTATTACTTTTTAAAAGGATATTCTTGTAATTTATTTTTTAACAAAATTTCTCCTGTAACTATGGGATCGATTGACAATCCTTAAAAAAAAAAAAAGTTTAATTATTTTTCAACTGAATTTATTAAATTTTATGGGGATATTTTTTTTAGATAAATCATTTGATAAGCTTTCTAAATATACACCCTGTTCCAAATTATTATGCAAATTCTATTTCAGTGTCACCAAGATTAAATATTTTTTTTTCCAGTTTAACTCATGGATGGCATTGTGTCTCAGGGCTCTATTGATCACTGAAAACAATCTCGGACACCTGTGACAATTAGATTGCCAGTTGAGCACAATTAAAGGAAAAACTACTAAAGGAGGGTGTTCCACATTATTAAGCAGAGCACCATTTTCAAGCAATATGGGGAAGAAAAAGGATCTCTCTGCTGCCGAAAAGAGTGAAATAGTTCAATGCCTTGGACAAGGTATGAAAACATTAGATATTTCACAAAAACGTAAGCGTGATCATAGCACTATTAAGATATTTGTGGCTGATTCAGAGCACAGACAGGTTTGTGCAGATAAAGGCACATTGAGGAAGATTTCTGCCAGATCCATGCATCGGATCAAGAGAGCAGCTGCTAAAATACCATTACATAGCAGCAAACAGATATTTGAAGCTGCTGGTGCCTCTGGAGTCCCACGGACATCAAGGTGTAGAGTCCTCCAGAGTCTTGCAACTGTGCATAAACCTTCCATTCGGCCTGCACTAACCAATACTCACAAGCAGAAATGGCTGCATTGGGCAGAAAAATACATGAAGACCAATTTTCAAACAGTCCTGTTCACTGATGAGTGCCGTGCAACCCTGGATGGTCCCGATGGATGGAGTAGTGGATGGTTGGTGGATGGCCACCCTGTTCCAACAAGGCTGCAACATCAGTAAGGCGGTGGTGGAGTCATGTTTTGGGCCGGAATCATGGAAAGAGAGCTGGTCGGCCCCTTTAGGGTCCCCGAAGGTGTAAAGATGACCTTTGCAAAGTATGTGGAGTTCCTGACTGACCACTTCCTTCCCTGGTACAGAAGTAAGAACTATGCTTTCCGTAATAAAATCATCTTCATGCATGACAATGCACCATCTCATGCTGCAAAGAATACCTCTGCATCCAATGGCTGCTATGAGGATAAAAGGAGAGAAAGTCATGGTGTGGCCTCCCTCCCCTGACCTCAATCCTATTGAGAACCTTTGGAGCATCCTCAAGCAAAAGATCTATGAGGGTGGGAGGCAGTTTACATCCAAACACCATGGCAGTTGACATCCAAACAGCAGCTCTGGGAGGCTATTTTGACATCTTGCAAACAAATTCAAGCAGAAACTGTCCAAAAACTCACAAGTTCAATGGATGCAAGACTTGTGAAGCTGCTATCAAATAAGGGGTCCTATGTTAAAATTTAACGTGACCTGTTAAAATGTTTAAAAAGTTAAAGTGTTCAAAGTTTGATTGAAATGGCTTTTGATCTCAGTAAATATGCTGCAAACACAACAAATGACAATTTTCAGTTCTTTACAACCTATAAAGTGTTTTGAAACTTACTCTGCGTAATAATTTGGAACAGTGCATTGTAAGTTTTTATTTTGAAAAAGAAATACTGTTATCATTAGTAGGTTTGTTCAATAAAATTTGAATTGTACTCTTAATAGTTGATAACATGAGAATTATGCTAACTGTTGTTTACATCAATTATTTAGGTAAACGAGAAAGATATAATTGGCATAATAATTTGGAACAGGGTGTAGCTCTATTTGAAGGAGTTAAACACTGAGGCCCCGATGATCGAATGTGCTACGAGGCATTGAGATATTCAAAGGAATCAGCTGCTATGTTGAACAAGCTTGTCGGAATATTCCAAGCTGCCGACATAGCCGAATCGCGAGAGACGTTTACTATACATGCCATTGGTCGGCAATGCTGGCTTAGTTAACACCCAGAATCAATGACCATCGGTTACTCCTAATACCCCTAAACAGAATTACCCCATAATCGCACACAAAACTAATAAACATCTAAAACACCACATACCCATCGGAAGTCGCTATTAGCCATCAAACTGCCACATACCTAACACAAGTCTAAACTATTAACCCCTATGCCGCAACATACCCACCGCAAGTTTTAAATATTAACCCCCTATGCCACCACATACCCACATCAAGTCCTAACTTAACCCCCTATGCCGCCATAAACCACAAACACACACTAACCTAACACCTCTAAACTAAAACCCCTAAGTTAAAAATCTAATTAAAAAAAACACCAAACTACATGCCCCATAAAATAAAAAAGCCCCTAAACCCTAACTAAATTAAATTACAAAAGCCCTTAAAAGGGCCTTTTTGGAGGGCATTTTCTTCAGCTCTTTGGAAGAAAAAAAATAGGAAAAACCCCACCTACATTAAAGTAACCACCCCCCAAAAAAACAAATCTAACTATAAAAATCTAGCCTAAGAAAGAAAATTAAAAATAAAGCCTATTCTTAAAAATAAAAAATCCACCTCCCAAAAAAAATCTTCCTCCAAAAGTGTTACATCTAATGGGGACTCCTGCTCCTCTTGATCTGACATCAGGCCCATATTCATCGAGGCTCCAGGGGCCAATTTTGTGGAGGAGGACTTCATGGGCCTCTTCCACCACCTCCGCAATCTTCTTCACAGACGGGCCCTCTTCATCCTTGCTTTAGGCACAAGGGGCCCTTCTTCAGCTGCCTCCGCTTTGCATCTTCCCTCTTCGGTGAGCCCTACTCTTCATTCTGCACACTGAAATACCAGAAGCACAGAACCCCAATATGTAGTGGTACCACTTAATGCCGATTGGCTGATTTGCTGATTTCAAATCAGTCAATACCTATTGGCAGATTTGAATCAGTCAATAGCAAGAACGTTTTTAAATTTAAATTCAAATCATCCAATAGAAAAGAATAATTAGAATTTAAATTTAAAAAAGTTCTTGCTATTGGCTGCTTCAAAATTGGTTAGGGCAGCTTAGGGGTTAATAATGTATTTATCTACATTTTAATTTATATATCAATACTTAAACTAATATGCATTGTACATGAGCATAAATTTTATTTAAAAGATTATAGATATAATGTAGTCAGGCCTTGCATTGGTATTCAATATTTAAACAGTTATGCATGTATATTGCATCACGGTTTAAGTACTGCATATACATTAAAATGTGTTTTTGTAAGCTTGTTGTGTTTATTAGGAATAACATATATGTTAATATATATTAATGTTATAGTAGTCAGAATCATTAAATTATATATTTACATAACAGGCATGCAGTTATGTAGATCTATTATATTAATTATACTGTCTTTAATAAGAATTAATAAAACACAACAAGCAACATTAATCCCATTTTAATTTATATAAAAAATGGATCATTTAAAAATTTGATATTTATGTATAGAGCTTTAGCTTATACAGTTAGTTTTAGGTTATGGCAGATAAAGGGACATTGTTTAAATACTATGCATAGTCATGTACCATGCATACTGTTTACATTTTTGCAGATATCTTTAAAGGGATTAAATCCCTTTAAAGATATATCCAATACTTTAAATAATCTACATTGTACATGACAATGCATATTTTGTCATGGAGATGAGGTTAAAGCCGGATGATCAGCGAAACCTCCTTTTCTATCTCGGCTCCTGGAACTCACCACTGGACCAGACCAGAATCGAGCCCCAGACTGCTCAATTCAGCAGTGAGTTCCAGGAGCCTGGATAGGCTGAGGAGGTTTTGCCGGTCCTCCGGCGGTCGGCCGTCACCAGGGGTCTGGGGCTCAATTTTTGGTCCGGCACTGAGTTCCAGAAGCCCAGATAGGCCGAGGAGTTTTTGCCAGTCCTCCGGTAATCGGCCGCCGGGGTTTTAGCCCATCTCTGTGACACATTATTTAAACATAGATGATAACTTTAGCTACATAGCTATATAGTTATAATAAGGAGGTCTATTACTTATAGTATAGTTAATTACAGTTAGTTATTTTTTGACAGTAGGCAGTTAGATGGGCATTATAGGGGAGTGTTGTTTACACATGACTTCAGTGTAGGAGGTGTTAGGGACTTAGCTGGGCATTTCAGGGGGGTGTATTCTAGGAGTGATGTCAGTGTAGGCAGTCAGGGGGAGTTAGCTGGTGGTGCAGGGGGAGTGTAGGTTAGCCGTGAAGTAGGCAGTCAGTAGAAGGTAGCGAGGTGGTGCAGGGGGAATGTAGGTTAGATGTGACATAGATATAAGCATTCAGAGGGAGTTAGCAAGACCTGTTAGTGGGAGTAGCCTGAACTTTGCTTGGACACATCAACCCAAGATCGATATGTTCAAAGCAGTGAAGTACAGGTTGCGAGGGCGGTAGCGGCGATGTTTGTATCGCCAGCTATCAGCTCCTAACACATCATGGCCTGAGCAAGTTAGTGTAGGTATAAATAAATTTAGGTCCCCACGGCAATATTTGAAGTGTGCCTACAATGAAACTAATTTTAGTTTCAGTGAGTGCATTGTTTGCACTGTGTAAGCACACTTCAAATAGGGTCCCCCTCGCAATAAAATGCAGATGAGAGGCGATGTTGTCGATATGTGAGGTGACGTCACACTCCCACTTGCTGGCATTGCTCGGACACACCCTTTTTTAACACTTAAAGGAACATGTTTAGCCATATGCTAAAACACATGAAAGTGATGCAGCACAACTATAAAATACTGACAATAATACATGAACACTTCTATGTATAAAAAGATATTTTAGCTCCGGGTTTTTTCAGCTTACCTGAGTGCTTTGTGATCCAGAACTAATTCTTTTTTGCTGTCATTTGCATGGTGAAAAAAAAAATAGCTTCATTGGTGTTGAGTTCACACTTTACTTTGATTTCAAGGGATTTTGCTAAAATCTTGCAAGATTTCATAGTAAAGTTCCTTAGACTGAGGAGAAAAATAAAGTTACTTTGCCTGCATATACCAGATACTTGCTCCCTTGCAAATTCTGGGACAAGCATCCTGATTGGTTGATTTGGGTATCATATCCCTTTAATATGAAGATGTATAGATGTACAAGGTTGCATTTCTTGAACTTTAACCACATATGTATCAGTAGGAAGTGATAATACAGAACTAGCCCTTTCTGGTGTCATCTAGAGATAATATTTAGGTGGGATGGGTATCACTTCTAAATTAAAACAAATGGAATAAGTCAGCTTTACACTAGTATCTGATATAAACCACAGTAATATTGCTGAAGTAGTTCCATAAACGTAAATACCAGCAGAACAATGAAAATACATCTGCGTTCTTAAACAGTCTTCACAATATTTAAATATGAACTTCCTATTAAAACACAATGTATGACCAAAACACAACAAATAAATGTGAGGAACTAACCTTTATTCTGAAGTTAACTGGTTTTCTTTCTCACCTTGTCAGATGAAATCAATGACATACGAATCCCAAAATTCCAACTTCTGTTATTAAATTGACCCCGTTCTCTTATAAGGTGTTAAAAACGCAGCTGCTTCTCGTGAAAGCATACTCTGGAGTCTGCATGTGCCTTTAACACAATACTATTGTTACAAATATTGTTGCAAATACTGTAGCCATAAAGTCAGGTGTCAAGTCCTATAACAAAAAGCGTGGAAACTTACCAAAATATCCACAACCCCTCATAATTAATGTTGTTTCATACACAAAAACACACACATATATACATACCAATGTTCCCTCTATTTTTCTTTGAGAACTGTGCACAAAATATTTTGACTGTGCAATTTTTGACCAAGTGACTAAAATGTGTACAAACTTTACTCTTGAGCATAGCCTAACTTAAAAATCTTGTAAAGGTAAAAACACACAGACATACTCACACATAGGGGCCCATTTATCAAGCTACGGATGCAGCTTGAGGGCCTGTGTTTTTGGCGAGCCTGTAGGCTTGCCAGAAACAGCAATTATGAAGCAGCGGTCTAAAGACCGCTACTCCATAACCCTGTCCACCTGCTCTGAGCAGGCGGACACACATCGCCGAAAATCAACAATAACTTGACCACCTGCTCTGAGGTGGCGGACAAAAATCAACTTGATCGAATATGATTGGGTTGATTGACACCCCCTGCTAGCGGCGAATCTGCTGGTGCAATGATAACGCTGTCAGCATTTATTGATATGCGGTGGACATGATACACTACATCGTAGACTGCAGGCTCGCCAGAAACACGGGGCTTCAAGCTCCATACGGAGCTTGATAGCTATGCCCCTCACACTCTATCAAATATTTACACACTCTCACACTCTATCAAACATTCACACACTCTCACTCTTTCAAACATTCACACACACTCTTACACTCTATCAAACATTCACACACACTCTTACACTCTATCAAACATTCACAAACTCTCACACGCTATCAAACATTCACAAACTCTCACACTCTATCAAATATTCACAAACTCTCACACTATCAAACATTCACACACTCTCTCACACTCTATCAAACATTTACACACTCTCACTCTTTCAAACATTCTCACACTCTATCAAACATTTACATACTCTCTGACACTCTCAAACATTCACACTCTCTCACACTCTATCAAACATACAGTACTCTCACACTCTATCAGACATTCACACACTCTCTCACACTCTATCAAACATTCACACACTCTCTCACACTCTATCAAACATTCACACACTCTCTCACACTCTATCAAACATACAGTACTCTCACACTCTATCAGACATTCACACACTCTCTCACTCTCTATCAAACATTCACACACTCTCTCACACTCTATCAAACATTCACACACTCTCTCACACTCTATCAAACATACAGTACTCTCACACTCTATCAAACATTCACACACTCTCTCACATTCTTTTTAACATTCACACACTCTCTCACATTCTTTTTAACATTCACACACTCTTTCACATTCTTTTTAACATTCACACACTCTCTCACACTCTAAATTAGTGTGAGTGTTTGAATGTTTGATAAACTTTCACATACGCTCTCACACTATAGCCTTCATACCCTTTATACAGCTTAGTTAATGGATTCTGTTTTCTGTCTGGAAAGTGGAGCCAGCAAGTCGGTGTTGTAATGCAAGCTGCAATTTGTTCCCAGTTACAGTCTAAAAACAGTTCAGTGCTACCATCAACGGGGAAAACTAATGTTCTGAGAAAGAGAGTATGAAATAAATGCTAGGGGGCTGAATTATCAAGCTACGAATGGAACTTGATGCCCCTGTTTCTGTGCGAGCCTTCAGGCTTGCTGCAAACAGCAGTTATGAAGCAGCGGTCTAAAGACCGCTGCTTCATAACTGGTCCACTGCCTCTGAGGCTGCAGTCTGCAATCCACCCGATCCTATACGATCTGGCTGATTGACACCCCCTATTAGCGGCCAATTGCTGCAAATCTTCAGGGGGCGGCATTGCACAAGCAGTTCTGTCGGACATGATACGCTACAGCGTATCATGTCGGTCAGACATTGATAAATCGGCCCCTAGGACCGTTATTCTACTCTAATTCTACAAAAGTTAAAAGGTAAATGCTTTATTGAATTGCAACGCGTTTCTCGACCAACAGCGGACGTTTCATCAGGCAGGTAAAAAAGCGCTTTTTTACCTGCCTGATGAAATGACCTCTGTTGGTCGAGAAACGCGTTGCAATTGAATAAAGCATTTACCTTTTAACTTTTGTGGAAGTTGTCAGCCCGCTCATTTGCCGCTCCAGCTTCAACAGCTGTTGGATCATTACAAGCCGCATCCTGAGACGCCAAGGAACAGCTCACTAGCCACTGTTAAGAGCTAGACTGCTTGAGAGCACTGGTCATAGTACAGTGCAACTAACTCCAGTAAGCTTATATTACCATCTACGAATACCCATATTGAAGGGATATATTACACTATGAGGCGCCCTCTTTTTGTTTTAATTTTATAGATCTACCTCACACCAGGACAAGGGGAGCAGCCTCAATCACCTATTCCTACATTGAAAACGAGCAGAGCTCATTACAGTCACATCGAACCTGTTGGTTCATGCTGCAAGTGAACTTATACGAACACTTTTTGTTTTTAAGAAAACCTTTTTTGTTTATGTGTCAGAGAGCGCACCTCTGTTCAGACCCCCTCCTGGGTTCTGTTTTTTACTCTAATTCTAGTCTAAAACACTTAACAGCTTAAACAGGACTGCCACTAGAAATGTATATATAAATATACAGTATATATGGTACCAGTGGCAGGTTTTGGAGTGCATAATATGATTATTTAAAGAAGGAAAAGGATGTATTTAGAAAAATAAATGGAACAGGTTAAAAAAACAAAACAAACAAACCAACAACAATGTTCACAAGTAGTACCATTCTGCAACATTCATATTCATTTTTTATTTACCATCCCAATTCCCCAATTTGAAAGGTCTTTCCTAGCATTTATGCAGTAGTTGCATGACTTGATTATGATTATACAAGCAATATTTTGTCCTACCACTATATTTTTATACAGATAAACACACTCACTATGGCACGTATCACATACAAGTGAACCAGAACTGTGCCAGTTTCATTTCTCCTGCAGATTTAGGAGGGAGGAGCAGCTCTGGGAACAAGGCAATTCCCCAATTTCTGTATAAATATCAAAGATAGTTTGGTGTACTATGTTTAGTTATCTGTGATAGGGGGTGGTGCTTTGCATAAATGTAATACAAATTTATTTGTGGAAAAAGAAAGAGAACTTTCCACCAAAGCATGCAATGTTAGCACTCTGTGCCCAGACTAAATTAGTCAGATTTAAACCAGTAGAGGTAAAACATAACATTTATTAAGCAGAAAGGGAGAAAAAGAGAGGCGCTTGTGTGTACCAGTAGAATCAATACAGATGATGATGTATATCCACAACAGGGTACTCAGTTTCTTAGAGGACTCATACAGTGCTATCAGGCACGTACTGGGTAATCTCAGCAACCCAGCTTGCTGACTTTCCAATGCGTACAGGAACACTTGTGCTTTGAATCCCAAAGGCTGGAACACAGGAACAGTCCCACACACAGCAAGTATGGACACAGGAACAGCCCAACATACAGCAGGCCAAAAAGGCACACAGCAGATTCCACACAGAGGGAATCAAAACTGGGTGATATCAATAGGTAAGTGATGGTAAAAAGATCAGTGTAGGTTCCAATGTAAAAATAAAATCTTTTTTATTAAAAACTATAATAAAAGATGGGAACCAAAAGGTAGGGCACATTTACATTGGAACCTACACTGATCTTTTTACCATCACTTACCTATTGATACCACCCAGTTTTGATTCCCTCTGTGTGGAATCTGCTGTGTGCCTTTGTGGCCTGCTGTATGTTGGGCTGTTCCTTGAGAGAGATCTGGGGGGTGCCAACCGGTCCTACCCCGGTGATCGTGCCTGTAGAGTGACAGGCATCGCCGGGGCATCACATTTTGTGCGGTGACATCACGTGCAATGACGTGATGACGTCACCGTGCAACTTTATTAACAATTTGTCAATACAAAGTATAGGGAAAGGGGGCATGCTGCTTAGAAGCCTGTATCTCAGCCATCTAAGCAGCTACAGACCCCAAAGACCCACCATTGGAAAGGTAATCGCCTAACCTTTCCATTTCGCAAAAAATAATTAAATCAGCTTAGCACCCAGGTGGGAAAGTGCTTAGCACTCAAAGGGTTAAAGTAGTGATACTAGCTTTGTGAGTATACAGGGTTAAACCTGATATATGTAAGGCTCTTATTCCCTGCAACTAAGCCATAATATATGGTTTTAAATTGATTAATGGTCTATATAATATCAGATTCCCTGTGATGGAACTATTATAATGAAACAATAGGTTACAGTAAAATGAATGTTGTGCTTATACACATACACAGTAATAATTGCAACACTATTGTATCAATAGTATATGCAACAATAAGTCATACTGCTGTATAGGTTCTTGCAAACTGCCAGTAAATATCAGCTTATGTAGACCAATTAAATCTCAGGATCAATAGTATTTGTAATCTATAAATAAATACTATATATATTGTTCACTTTATTTGAAAATGGTCTCTGTTCCCACTTAGAACAATCAATCAGTTCTAAATTTTTATTAATGTCTGGTTTATAAATGTGTGTGATTGAACATTTGTAAAGCTGACGGTTTCACAGTTGTATGTCTTATAGATCTTTGGACCATTATTAAACAGTGATGGTGTAACAGATATGGCAAGTTGCCTCAGAAGGGACCAATTACATTACACTTGAAATAGAGCTTCACCAGTTAATAGTATTCCCTGGTATACTTCAAGATATATTAGTTACCAATTCCTCTCTTCCTGAGGGTTACAAAAGAGTATGACAGGAATAAGAGCTTATATATTTCTCATTCACAATCACTTAGATTACGAGTTTTGCGCTAAACAGGGTGCGAAACTAACGCCAAAAAAGTTGTGTTATTCCCCCCCTTTAGAGCTGCCAATACGAGTTACTGAAAGCCTACTTGTGCATGCAATATGGTGGCATTAAGCTCCATACCGCACAAAATCCAAGGGCTGCTTTGACGTGCTCGTGCACGCTTTCCCCCATAGACATCAATAGGGAGAGAGTGTTAGAAAAAAAACTAACACCTGAAGTGCAGAATGAAAATTCTCCGTAACGCAACCCCATTGATGTCTATGGGGAAAAAAAGTTACGTTTAAACCTAACACCCTAACATAAACCCCAAGTCTAAACACCCCTAATCTGCTGCCCCCAAAATCATCGACATCTAAATAAAGTTATTAACCCCTAATCTGACACTCCCGACATCACCGACACGAATACAAGTTATTAACCCCTATTGTGCTCCTGGGTGCTTATTTGCTTCACTGCTAAACTGCTAAACTGCTGCTTACCTTATCGTTACTGAACTTTGCCTGTTTTTAGACCAATCTATTTCTTAACCCATGAACTGCTGATGGCCTTTTGTTGCTGACCTCTGCCTGTTCCTGACCATTCTACTGGTTTACCCCTGAACTGCTAAACTGCTGGATTGCCTTTCTGTTGCCGAACTCTGCCTGTCTCTGACCATTCCCTGACCATTTTGCTGGTTTACCCTTGAACTGCTAAACTGCTGGATTGACTTTCTGTTGCCAAACTATGCCTGTCTCTGATCATTCTATTGGTTTACCCCTGAACTGTTAAACTGCTGGATTGCCTTTCTGTTGCCTTTCTCTGCACATTCTCTGCCTTACCCTTATTGTCATGAAGGACTACCCTGCCTACAGTGAGTACTGCTTACCTTATTTCTTAAACTCACTTTGTTCTGGGATATTTCCTTCCACTTGAGGTTGGATAAGAAGACTACTGGCCAAGTTTGGTCTGATAGGGAAATATCCCACGAGTATTACATTATACTTGGGCCATGGACCCAAATGAGGTAGCAAGAGCAGTCTCTCTTCAGGGACAGACCCTGGGAACCCATGCCATACACTTGCAGAATGTGGATTCTAAGCTAGAGGCTATAACCGCTATGCTCTCCTCACTGGTTGCAGAGAAAAACGCCACTCCTGTTGCCAGACAGCCGGTCCCTGCTGCTAGTGCTGCAACCTCCTCCCCTGTTTCTGGTAGTATACCTCGGATACCGTTGCCTGACAAGAATGATGGTACTACCAACTGTAGGAGTTTTCTAAACCAGTGCAGGCTGCACTTCCACAATGACCCTCACACCTTCCAGTCTCATTAGTCAAAGGTCACTTTTATAATTTCTTTATTGAAAGACAAGGCCCTAGCCTGGGTCTCTCCCCTTTTGGAACAGAGTGCTCAGCTCCTGAATGATGCAGAACCTTCATTTCTGCATTATCTTCTGTATTTGGGACCTCTGGCTGCACCTCTGCAGCCAGAGGATGAGCTCACTTACCTTGATGTTCCATCTTCCCTGGATGACTTCATAAGACTTTGCATTAGTCTGGATTCTCGCTTTCAGGAGAGAGAAGCTGAGAGAGAGAGAATTGCAGAATCCTTCCCTCTCGTCCGCTTACCTGTCCAGTCTGTAGGCTATCCTCTACCCCTACAGCACCTCCAGTTATCTCTGAAGAAGAACCCATGGATCTCTCTTCCCTTAAGCCATCTGAATCTGAAAGACAGAGAAGAAGGAGATTAAGACTGTGTTTCTATTGTGGTTCTAATTCACACCAACTCAAGAATTGTGATATACTGTTGGGAAAAGCCAACGCTTAGAGGATAAAAGTGGGGTACCTCTAAGCCTGGCCACTACTAATTCCCTTTACTCTTCTCAGAACCTGGTACCTGTTACCCTCACCTTTCTTCAGAATTCTGTCCACGCTCAAGCCTTTATTGATTCAGGGGCAGCAAGAAATTTCCTAGATCACAGTTTCATGATTCACACAGGGTTGCCTCTTCTCCAAAAAAAAAAACAATGTCTAAAAATAACCACTCTAGATAGCACTCCCCTTGGATCAGGTTTAATCCATTTCGAATCAGCACCCCTAACCATGACTGTGGGAGTCCTACATACTGAAAAGCTGCAGTTCAATGTCATTCATTCTCCTGCACAACTAGTTATCCTTGGTCTTCCTTGGCTACGTAAACACAATCCTCAATTCGACTGGACTGCGGGACAGTTGGACTCCTGGGGTAAATCCTGTTTTCACTCCTGCCTGGCTAAGGTTACTCCGCTGCATCACATCTGTCAGTATATTTATAAGAATCTCAGTGCTCTCCAAATAATATGTTAGCCTATGGCAGGGTTATAACACAATATATTTAATAATTTTCCTTTAAAATAAACCCTCAATCAATATACATCTACTAGAAACCATAAAATTAATATAAATATCTGGATTCTTTTTATTAGTTAATATCTATGAACACATTGGAATATACTTGTAATACCAGAATATGAAACAATATTATACACGTTTAAAAACTATTAAAATATGCTATGCAGAGTTCATACATGTTTACCTTTAAAACCAGCCTTATTTACAAATAGCCTTTCATTCAATTTACACAATGAGACTTAAGATCTTTAACTATTAACATCCAAGCAATACAATTCTAACAGTGCTTAGTTTAAAAAATAGTACAATATACACTTCTATTAAAATATCAGAAATTGTATATATATTATTTGTGCCAATAACCAAACTCTGAGTTATAACTCTATAGTTGCACAGATGAAACAACTTAACATTAAGGATATGTGTTTAACAATACATAGACTATGATTATGAGCTAAAATACAAACTGCTCTTTAAATGTATTTACGACAGCAATCTTTTAATACATTACCAAGATGAACACCAATCAATGTCCAGTATTTCTTGATATCAACAATCTCACCTCAGAATACAAAAATTGGGGATATCCGGATATGGAGTATAAGAGTAGCTGTGTGCTTTAATAATAACTACAGTAGTTATTCCTCCAGGATTAGCCAGCAGCAGCCTCTAGCAGCCTCTATGCTTGGGGTTAAATCATCTGATCTCACCCCTCCCCTTTTTTATCATTACCCATCATTGGTGAGGATTGGAAACGCCCAAACGGAATCTTGTCTCGGATTGGCCCTTTGCAGCTGAACATGGATTGGTTCATTTGGGAATGCATGTTGTCAGGGAGATGCATCCCTGCAACAACCAATCGTCTCTTTGCTGTAATATCTGTATCGCAACACCGGACCTTGTCCATTGGGGGCAGCAGGCAGCACAACACAGCAATACATTTAATCATTTCTAAACAGTTATCCCATACAATGATTATTTTAAACAATATTATAACATTGCATCAATAAATTACAATATTAATTGTAGATGGTATAGTATAATATCAATTTTCTGATTATTTTGATATGAAACATCATGTGCCTTTAGCATTATACTATATTAAAGCAATTAATACTGCTAATTATTTTTAAATTAATGGCATTTATACATCTGTTATATATATGTGTTTACACAAATACAGCATGTTCTACATCTCCAACAAATTCTGACTGCATGAATTTCCTATGGTCCATATTTATTTTTATGCAGTATCTTGTATTTATTATCTTTGAACTCCATCTGGAAAAACAGAAAAACATGTCATCTATATGCATATATTTTAAATATGGGATTATTACAATTTCCATTCACTTTATTACAGATTTGAAATTATTTATTCATATATCTATTCACTGCAGCAATTATTTATTTAATATAATATGTTCCAGTTCCATATATATACATATATGGGTTATTTGAATTATTTCAAACACACATGAAACTATTGGCATCATTTCTTTTTCAAAATGTATTTATTTGCTTTTTAAATGGTTTACTCCTGCAGAGAGGAATTACGATGTGGGTAATCGTGAACTCTTAGCCATTAAGATGGCCCTGACTTAATGGCATCATTGACTAGAGAGTACCGCCAACCCCATTAAGATTCTCACTGACCACAAGAATCTGGTGTACCTAGAGACTGCTCATCGACTCAATCCTCGACAGGCCAGGTGGGCCCTATTCTTTTCCCGTTTTAACTTTATAGGCTCTTACCTTCCTGGGACCAAGAATAAAAAAGCTGATGCCCTTTTCCGTCAGTTTCCTCAGTCTAACGACTCTTCTGAAGCTCCTATTGAAAACATAATAGCTCCTTCCTGTGTGGTTGCTCAGCTCAACACCTCTCTTCTTCAAAGACTGCAACATGCCCAATCAAGAAAACCTTCTAAAGCCCCTGCAGCTTCTGAGATTCTTTATGTTCCTCCAAACCTTCACTCTCCTGTGCTATTTTGGCTCATGACAGCAAGCTGTCAGGTCATCCTGGTTTGACAAGAACCTTTAAACTCCTTTCCCAGCACATGTGGTGGCCTACCATCAAGTCAGACTCTCAGGATTATGTCAAGGCTTGTCAGACTTGTGCTGTTAATAAGATTCCCCATTCCCTACCTCATGGCCTATTTCAACCATTGTCCATACCTAAACAACCATGGACACACACATAGCCATGGATTTTGTTGTAGACCTCCCTCCTTCTGACCATCATACAGTCATCTGGGTTGTGGTGGATCGGTTCTCCAAACTTGCTCATTTTGTACCTTTATCTAAGTTACCTACAGCCCTAGAATTGTCCACTCTTTTTCTGTTACACATGGTACACCGCCATGGTATACCCGTAAATATTGTCTCTGACAGAGGACCTCAATTTATTTCCACCTTTTGGAGAAGCTTCTGCAAATTGCTTGGAACCACTGTTCCTTTGTCCTCTGGTTATCACCCCCAGACTAACAGGCAGACGGAGAGAACCAATCAGGATCTTGGAGCTTATCTCAGAACATAAGTCAATTCACAGCAGACTAATTGGTCTGGGTTGTTACAACTAGCTGAACTGGAAAAGAATACTCATTGGCATTCTTCCCTATGATGCTGTCCTTTCCAAGCCACAGCTGGTTATCAACCTTGTGTTTTTCCTCTTTCTGCTCTGTCTACAGGAGTTCCTGCTGCAGAACGTCACTTCACTGACCTTACTACCCATTGGCAATGAATATGCTCTCAGTTATGCTCAGCTGTCTCCAGAAACAAGAGCTTTGCTGACCATCATCGAGCTGCTCTTTATGCCTTTTCTGCAGGTGATCGTGTCTGGGTCTCTACCCGACATATACGCTTACGTCAAACTTTTCACAAATTAGGACCTCGATATATTGGTCCTTATAAAGTTCACTGAAAAAAAAATAAAAACTTATTTTGTGCAAAATGCTTAAGTTAATGGAAAAGATGGGAAACTCAAATTCTAAAAGAATGAATCTATGCACACAAACTCATACACGAAAATTATAAATGTTTAAATGAAAATATAAAATTCAAAAATGGAATAAATAAATTGGTGGATAAATTTGGTATAATTGATTAACAATATAAGGATGAATATTCAATAAAAAGATGCCTATTATATAATATGATACCTTTAATGGTAATACATTTATTCAAGTTATATAAAAGGTTAATACCACAAACGTGATCAAAAGAAATGTTACTTGATAAATCAAATGAATACATATACACATCAATAAATTAATAAAAAGATACATTTAAAAAGATACATTTAAAACATAACATATATTGATACAAACTCGACACAAAAGTGACAGATCTCAGTCCGTTATTTCTAAGTTGCAATATCCTGAAAGTCGTTATTCTTCAAAAGTAAATAAGTCCCCAAAATAAAAAAGCCTAATCTAACTACCAAGGGTCCTTAAAAGGGCCTTTTGTGGGGCATTGCCCTAAAGTTAATAGCTCTTTTGCAACAAAACAAAACAAACACCCCCTAAAACCTAATCTACCCATTGCCCTGAAAAAGGCATTTGTATGGGCATTGCCTTTAAAAGGGTATTTAGCTCTTTTTCCTGCCCTTAAAAGGCATTCAGCTCTTTTATTAAATGCCCAAGCCCTAATCTAAAAATAAAAACCCACCCCAAAACAAAAAACATACATTACACAAAATAACAAACAAATGATCAAAAATAATAAAAATTATTACTATTCTAATACACATTTAAAAAAAAAAAAAAAACACCTCAAAATAAAAAACCTAATCTAGAATAAACTACCAATAGCCCTTAAAGGGACAGTCTACACCAGAATTTTTATTGTTTTAAAAGATAGATAATCCCTTTATTACCCATTCCCCAGTTTTGCATAACCAACACAGTTATATTTATATACTTTTTACCTCTGTGATTATCTTGTATCTAAGCCTCTGCAAACTGCCCCTTTATTTCAGTTCTTTTGACAGACTTGCAGTTTAGCCAATCAGTGCTGGCTCCCAGGTAACTTCATGTGCATGAGCACAGTGTTATCTATATAAAAACACATGAACTAACACCCTCTAGTGGTGAAAAACTGTTAAAATGCATTCTGAAAAGAGGTGGCCTTCAAGGTCTAAGAAATTAGCATATGAACCTCCTAGGTTAAGCTTTCAACTAAGAATACTAAGAGAACAAAGCAAAATTGGTGATAAAAGTAAATTGGAAAATTGTTTAAAATGACATAATCTAGATTGAAGATAAGAAGGCGCCAGACATAGGGTAATATTGTTACAATCTGCAAACACGCTCAAGTAACATGTAGATGGAATACTTACAAACGCAACGGCACCAAACTGTGCCTAGTGAGACAGACCGGGACCTCAACCGTCGCCCGGAAGACCAACCAATGGCGTGCACCAAACTCCCGCAGTCACGTGGATGTTAAGGCCAATCACCGTTTCTTTGGGCTCACACACCTTCCTTGCAGACGTCCGATTCAAACGATAGGATCACAGTGTAGACAAACCAGGTGTCCCATACACTGCGGTTTCAAGATATTGATTGGTAACAGTACTAAAGTGAAAGTAAAACCCACTCCAAACGAGGTACACTAAAAACAATTTATTAAAATGTTTTAAAATCAGCAACGCGTTTCTCGACCATGCAAGGTCGTTTCATCAGGCTTTAATACACAGTATGGTATTCCCGCTGCTTATGTACCTCTTCTAACCAATCACAACATCTAAAACCTCACACACCTTTAAGGAGGGCGGATATGTTATTCTCAGTGAGCACGTCTATTTCAGACCACATTGGAAATCATGCTATTATTCTTAACTTTGCATTGTATCATAGCAATGCTAATATACGTCCTCTACATATTAGAATTTTATTTCGATCTTATGTTATTTCATTTCATTATACTATCTTGCGTGACAAATTCTCTTTAAATATTTCGTTATTTACTATTATTCTATTTCCTCTATAATGAACTATATACTATTAAATGGGCTCTATATATAATACATCTACAGTATATTCCAATGTAATCTCAATAGAAATATGCCCAAATTTTACCTTAGTCTCAATCATTATTTCAATATCTTATGTTAAATTCACACATTCTTACATTACGCTATACAGCGTTTCAAAAGTAACCAATAATGTTTATGAATTTGTTTCTTATGGTTTTATGATATAGTTATTAGGTGTCAAAAAATTCTGTATCAATAAAATCAATTATTATGTATTCTAAACCATTTGACCAAAATGACATATTTGTTCATTATTTGCATGTTAATGCTTATGTATTTGACCATTAATTTATATAGGCTAATTGTTCTTGACTGGTGTCATAATAGAGCTGGCTATGGTTTAGTTGACCAAAAAGACTTATTGTCTTTATCTCAAAATATACTCCTATTTATGTCTTTGTATTGGTTATTGTTCTCTATATGTAATATTGTATTTACTTTGTTTATTCAATGGTTTGATTATTTAGTTTTGTTGATTAATTGAAGGCTGCAAGGTCAATATTCAAATTAAGGCCTAGTGGATGTAAGGTACCAAACCTAAAAAGGATTTTAGCACCCAGCAAAATTGTTAAAAACAAGATCAAAATTATGCAAAATAAGAATAATGGAGAAAGACCGAATCAATTTGGAAATAAAAATATCACCAGTGAACGATTAAGAAAAGGGAGTTTTAAATGCAACAATAAGAAATGTAAGATGTGCGATCATATTACTAATAATGTAAACACATTCCAATCTAATGTCACCTCGAAAACATATAGAATGAATAGTCGAATGACATGTGCATCTAACTATATAATATACATGTTGACTTGTATTTGTGGACATCAATATATAGGTCGCACCTGCAGACGCCTAAGTGTAAGATGGTCTGAACACTTTCGTAATGTTAAAAAGAATTATAAATTACATAGTGTATCCAGACACTGTAATGCAAAACATGACGGAAATCCATGCTGTTTAAAAATAACTCCAATAGAACATATCCCCAAATCTGATTTTTACAACCGTTTTTTCAGATTAAGACAAAGAGAGACCTTTTGGATATATAGGTTACAAACCTTACATCCACTAGGCCTTAATTTGAATATTGACCTTGCAGCCTTCAATTAATCAACAAAACTAAATAATCAAACCATTGAATAAACAAAGTAAATACAATATTACATATAGAGAACAATAACCAATACAAAGACATAAATAGGAGTATATTTTGAGATAAAGACAATAAGTCTTTTTGGTCAACTAAACCATAGCCAGCTCTATTATGACACCAGTCAAGAACAATTAGCCTATATAAATTAATGGTCAAATACATAAGCATTAACATGCAAATAATGAACAAATATGTCATTTTGGTCAAATGGTTTAGAATACATAATAATTGATTTTATTGATACAGAATTTTTTGACACCTAATAACTATATCATAAAACCATAAGAAACAAATTCATAAACATTATTGGTTACTTTTGAAACGCTGTATAGCGTAATGTAAGAATGTGTGAATTTAACATAAGATATTGAAATAATGATTGAGACTAAGGTAAAATTTGGGCATATTTCTATTGAGATTACATTGGAATATACTGTAGATGTATTATATATAGAGCCCATTTAATAGTATATAGTTCATTATAGAGGAAATAGAATAATAGTAAATAACGAAATATTTAAAGAGAATTTGTCACGCAAGATAGTATAATGAAATGAAATAACATAAGATCGAAATAAAATTCTAATATGTAGAGGACGTATATTAGCATTGCTATGATACAATGCAAAGTTAAGAATAATAGCATGATTTCCAATGTGGTCTGAAATAGACGTGCTCACTGAGAATAACATATCCGCCCTCCTTAAAGGTGTGTGAGGTTTTAGATGTTGTGATTGGTTAGAAGAGGTACATAAGCAGCGGGAATACCATACTGTGTATTAAAGCCTGATGAAACGACCTTGCATGGTCGAGAAACGCGTTGCTGATTTTAAAACATTTTAATAAATTGTTTTTAGTGTACCTCGTTTGGAGTGGGTTTTACTTTCACTTTAGTACTGTTACCAATCAATATCTTGAAACCGCAGTGTATGGGACACCTGGTTTGTCTACACTGTGATCCTATCGTTTGAATCGGACGTCTGCAAGGAAGGTGTGTGAGCCCAAAGAAACGGTGATTGGCCTTAACATCCACGTGACTGCGGGAGTTTGGTGCACGCCATTGGTTGGTCTTCCGGGCGACGGTTGAGGTCCCGGTCTGTCTCACTAGGCACAGTTTGGTGCCGTTGCGTTTGTAAGTATTCCATCTACATGTTACTTGAGCGTGTTTGCAGATTGTAACAATATTACCCTATGTCTGGCGCCTTCTTATCTTCAATCTAGATTCGCTCATCGTACCACAAACAATTGGAAGAGCTGCCGTTTTTCGGATTCAATTGGACTTTTTATTTGACATTACCTTCCGTGAGCGCACCTTTACAGGGAGTCCCTAAAACCCTGAAACCTTTAAAATGACATACCCTATCAGAATCATGAAAGTTTATTTTGGACTAGACTGCCCCTTTAAAAGGGCCTTTTGTAGGGCATTGCCCTAAGTTAAACAGTTCTTTTACCTGAAAAAAAAAAATACAAAGACCCACTAACATTACAAACCCCCACCCCCCCCCAAAATTAAAAAAAACTATCTAAAAAAACTAATGTACCCATTGCCCTGAAAAGAACATTTAGCTCTTTTGCATTGCCCTGAAAAGGGCATTTAGCTCTTTTAAGAAAAGCCTAAACCCTAAACTAAAAAAAAAAAACCCACCAAAAAAAACCTTAAAAAAACCTAACACTAACCCCCGATGATCCACTTACAGTTTTTGAAGTCCCGCTTGAACGATCTTCATCCAGGCGGCAAAGTCCTCATCCAGGCAGCCTCTTCTATCTTCATCCAGGCGGCATCTTCTATCTTCATCCAGGCGGCATCTTCTATCTTCATCCCGGTGGCGTGGAACTGGTCCATCCTGAAGACATCCGGCGCGGAGCATCATCTTCATATGATCTACGCCGTATACTGAATCTTCAATGCAAGGTGATGGCGTCCCTTGCATTCCTATTGGCTGATTTGATTTTGGAAATTCAAATCAGCTACTGAAATCCTATTGGCTGTTCAAAACAGCCAATACAATGAGAGCTTCTGAAATTCTATTGGCTGTTCAAATCAGACAAAAGAATTTTAGTAGCTCTCATCCTATTGGCTGATTTGAACAGCCAATAGGATTTCAGTAGCTCTCAACCTATTGGCAGATTTGAATTTCCAGGTTTTTTTAAGGTTTTTTTTGGGTGTTTTTTTTTTTTAGTTTAGGGTTTGGGCTTTTCGTAAAAGAGCTAAATGCCCTTTTCAGGGCAAAGCAAAAGAGCTAAATGCCCTTTAAAGGGCAATGCCCATACAAATGCCCTTTTCAGGACAATGGGTAGCTTAGGTGTTTGTTAGAGTTAGGTTTTTTATTTTGGGGAGTTGGTTGGGTGGTGGGTTTTACTGTTGGGGGGTCTTTGTATTTTTTTTTTTTTACAGGTAAAAGCTGTTTAACTTAGGGCAATGCCTTACAAAAGCCCCTAAATTGTTAAATTAGTTTATTGCGATGTGGGTGCTTTCGGCTTAGGGGTTAATAGTTAAATTATATTTCATTGTGGGGGGCTTGCGATTTAGCTGTTAATAGGTTTATTATAGTGGTGGCGGTGTAGGGCTTAATAACTGGTATAGTGGGGGCGATGTGGGCGGACGGCAGATTAGGGGTTAATAATATTTAAATAGTGTTTGCGATGCGGGAGAGCGGAGGTTTAGGGGTTAATACATTTTATTAGTGGTGGCGATGTCGGGAGCAGCAGATTAGGGGTTAATAACTTTAATAATAGTGTTTGCGATGTGGCAGGGCCTCGGTTTAGGGGTTAATAGGTAGTTTATGGGTGTTAGTTTCCTTTTTTTACCATTTTTCCAGCGTTAAAAGACGAACGCTCAAACTTGTAATCTAACTGTATGTTAGGTTTATTTATAGTCTAAGCTTAGTATTTTTTTTATTTCACAGGTAAGTTTTTTTTTTTTAAGATAGTTATATTGTGTTTAATTTAAATTTAGGGGGTGTTAGATTTATACATAACCTTCTTGTCCCCATAGACATCAATGGGGAATGCGTTATAGCGATCACCATTCCGCAATACACTTGATATCTCCATTGATGTCTATGGGGGGATACGTGCACAAGCATGTCAAGTCAGAGTCAGTCAAAGTCAGTTAATTTTTAGAGTTATTTATGCGCAACTTGTATCTTGGTGTCTGTTAGCATACAGCAGTGTACCCCCAACAGTCCAGGTTTTCATTATTGCTGAACTAGAGCACAGGTGAAATCAGCTGATCTGTAACCATGGTAACTAACCGGCTCTCACCCATAGCTGATTATTTCACCTGTGCTCTAGTTCAGCTATAATAAAAACATGGCCTGTTAGGGGTACTTGAGGACTGCGGTTGAGAAGCACTAGCATACAGAACAGAGCCGATTGGCTTACACGGCTATTGGCTTGGAGGTGGAAACATCCCCTCACTGAAAGAAGAGTGATGCATCATGGGTGACTGGAGCCTCTTAGTTTAGTAAGGAGGTAGCGGCACAGAAAGGGAACTTTTTTACTGAATGTCCTATTTATTTCTAGTGCTGGTAAATCTTAGAGTTTTTGAAACACTGGGATTTACCATCACTTTAAGTATAGGCTATAAAAAAAGGGTGTAAACATAGCCAGCAAAGGAAATGACACTCCCAATAGAAGGTATGAGCTTCAAAGAACAAAACCTGCTATTTCATATTCAAAAATATACATAAAAAAGCAATTTCTCATACATTTTATATTCTGTAGCTCATTGTAAACACATTAAGGCAAAAACTATTTTACAGTACACTGTTTTTTAATGACTAAATCAGACATTTTTAAAAAGATTTAAAGGGACATTAAACACTAAATAAGTGCTAGAAAGAATAATGCATTAGAAAAAAAGATTAGTCTTTGAATAACATTGTAGATGTATTTTTAAAAGATTCATTAGTTGTTTAAATAGTGACAAAATAAGTGTGAAGTTTTAGGGGCTGATTTATCAAGCTCCGTATGGAGCTTGATGCCCCTGTTTCCTCGCAAGCCTTCAGGCTCGCCGGAAACAGAAGTTATGAAGCAGCGGTCTAAAGACCGCTGCTCCATAACTTGTCTACCTGCTTTGAGGCAGCGGACAGAAATCAACCTGATCGAATACACCCCCTGCTAGCGGCCACGAATCTGCAGGATGCGGCATTGCACAAGCAGTTTACAAAAACTGCTTGTGCGATGATAAATGCCGACAGCGTATGCTGTCGGAATTTATCGATGTGCAGCGGACATGATACGCTACATTATATCATGTCCGCTCGCACTATGATAAATCTACCCCTTAGTGGCTATAAAACAATGGGAGCTGCCATGTTGTAACTTAGGTTACCTTCTCAGCTGTAGCCAATTAGAGACAGTTATAAATAGGTCACTAGAGTGTGCAGCCAATAGCTGTGTGGAATATAACTGTGCTCTGCACTTCCATTTCTAACAGGAACTGAAAAGCTCACAATTTCAGAATGGAATTATAGGAAAAGGGGACAAAATAAATAATGAAAGTCTATTGCAGAGTTTTTTTTATAGATGCGATTTATCATTTTATTTTACAATCTCAAAGTGTTTAATGTCCTTTTAAGAGGAATATTTTCACAACTTCTATATATCGAAACAAATGCATTAGCTAGAACTACTGTACAAAACCGGTTTAGCTGCTACATAGATGCAAATCTCTAGCTTCCATGGGGTATCTATGTGCAAAATATTCCTATATTGTCATAAGTATTTACAATGTCTGCTATGTGGAGAATACACCATTGTGTTTTAAAACTGTTAAAGTACCGATAACTTTTTTTTCTTCAGTTCCTCTTGTGTGATTTCATTTTCCGTAGTTAAAACCCCTTTGTCTTCTGACTAATGTTGGGAAGTTTTCATTTCTGTTGATAAGAACTTTGC
Organism: Bombina bombina; assembly: GCF_027579735.1. NCBI lineage: Eukaryota > Metazoa > Chordata > Amphibia > Anura > Bombinatoridae > Bombina > Bombina bombina. The sequence goes on along the minus strand of NC_069508.1, from coordinate 91,039,741 downwards.
AGGGTATTATCAATGGGTGGGGGATGTTCGATACATTGTACCCAAGTTAGTTCTCCCTAAGATCTTGAGTCATTTTTCTTGTATATGATTTTTTTTATTATTATTGTAGTCAAACTTATTTTATTTATTCACTAGATACAAACCCTAGAACATTATTATATCCAAGTGACAACCATCAACCAGAGTAATGTGTTTGTTTGGGTCTGATACTGGTCATGCATAGCAATGATTCAGGCCTATATTCATCAGGATTTTCTATTATGCTAATGGAAATTACATATGTTATTTTTGCTTTTGTTGTTTCTAAGTTTCTAAGAACAAGAGGATGTCAAGAGGATTAAACAGCACGTAAAAGGACACTAAAGTCAAGATAAACTTTTATGATTCAGAAAGAGCATGCAGTTTTAAGACTCTCTAAATTTACTTCCATTATCAAATTTTTATACTCACTATTTCTGAGGCACCAGCTTCTACTGATCATGCCCCAAGTTAGTGTATACAAATACTAGTCTGTGATTGGCTGATGTCTATCACATGATACAGGGGGCCAGAAAACGGGAGAAAACATAAAATTGACAGAATAAAAAGCTACTGTTTATTTGAAATTCAGAGTAAGGGGGATATTTATCAAAGCCTCAACTATGCTGCATTCGCCGGCACCAATACGCTCGCCTAACATCGACTAACATTGCGGCCGCGGATCTGAATACGCTCTCCATATTTATAAAAAAAGCTGGCAAAAATCCGTGCACCAAGTACGGGGAGAAGAGCATCGGACTGTTGTTAACTAGCAGTCATCGATCTCGCTGCTATTCAGCTTTTTCCCAACTTTATTTATACCCTGTCACTAAACGCTGTCACTATACTAAAATGTTTAACCCCTATCCCGCCGCTCCCGGACCCCACCGCCACCTAAATAAATGTATTAACCCCTATTCCGCTGCTCCCGGACCCGCCTCAACCTAAATAAATGTATTAACCCCTATTCCGTCGCTCCCGGACCCCGCCGCGACCTAAATAAATGTATTAAGCCCTATTCCGCCGCTCCCGGACCCCACCGCCATCTAAATAAACGTATTAACCCCTAAACCTCTGGCCTCCCACATCACTACCATTAACTAAACCTATTAACCCCTAAACCGCCAGCCCCCACATCGCCATAAACTAAATAAAGCTATTAACCACTAAACCTAACAACCCGCTAACTTTACATTAAAATTACAACATCCCTATCTTCAAATAAATTAAAACTTACCTTTAGAATTAAATTAAACTATATTAAACTATTAATTAACCTACCCTAACTATTATACTACAATCACATTAAACTACCAATTAAATTAACTATATTACATATTAAAAAACCCTAACCCTACTCAAATTATTTAAATATACAGGTAGCCCTCAGTTTACGCCGGGGTTAGGTTCCAGAAGGAATGGTTGTAAATCGAAAATGTTGTAAATTGAAACTCAGTTTATAATGTAAGTCAATGGGAAGTGAGGGAGTTGGGTTCCAGGCCCCTCTCAAAATTGTAACACCTAATACATTATTTTTAAAGCTTTGAAATGAAAACTTTAAATGCTAAACCTAATATTATAAACCTAATAAAATAATCCCACAACACAGAATATATCATTAAACTAAGTTAAATGAACAAAAACATTTGCTAAACAGCATTATAAACCTAATAAAATAACCACACAACACAGAATATATAATTAAACTATGTTAAATGAACAAAAACATTTGCTAAACAGCATTTTAAACCTAATAAAATAATCACACAACACAGACTTTACTTGCATTTTTCTGCAAACAGTTCTTTCTATGCATTCAAATCTGGACTTATTTATAGACAGGAAGATCTTCCTTTGCAAACTGCTTGATAGCTCAGGTCTGGTTAAACTGATTAATTTTGGGGGCGGAGCTTGGCCGCACAGGGAGATGGCTGACTGAATTAACAGCTCCTAGGCCCCACTATTCAGACCTAATAAATATAGCCAAACAAACATACAGATATAGCCCAAGTTAAACACCACTGAGGTGCCCAAACACAATAGATCAGTATCGCTGAAGGAGAAGCCTAAAAAAAACTGTCAAACACCCCACCGGAATCTGAACGTCTGCATCAGGAGCAGAGCGGCACATATCGCTTGGGGCAAAATCGAGAAAGAGAAGATCGCTCAGAATGGAGGCGAGTGAGCCTGCTTTACACATGCGGACACAACACCGCAAGCAAGGCTAACAAGCTGGGACCATTACATGTGCAGATCCATAGAGGAGAGCAGGCAAGAAAGACTGGGGGACCGTGAGGCAGCTAGGAGCCATTACCCACACGCAGATGCGCACATAAGACCAGAGGCAAGTCAAAAGTCTAAAAAAAAAAAAAAAATAATAAAAAAAGGGGGCAAAGATAAGACACACCGACTAAAAGATTATACTGGGCATAAAAGAGAGTGCTCAAACTATCAGAAAGGGGCCGTTAACATAAAAAGAGAGACACGCTGCACAAAAAGCAGCACTGAGACACAGCAAGGACAGTAATACTTACAGGGCCCAGAACGAAGAAAGGCCTTATAATAGTGCTGGGAAACCCCTGGGCATATACATTAAGCTAACCAAAGAAATAAGGGTCACACACTGAATATTATTTACTAAATAAAAGCAAGCAGGAAAAGATACTACAAAACCCCATGTGAGGGTCATGCCAGGCCGCAGAACAAACAGGCCCGAAACACACGGCAAGACCAAGCTTATACAGCAGTACTTAAAAACACAGGACTCAGCTAGCAATATACAGAAGATGGATCCCACAAAGAGCATAGAGCAAATAGACACGCAGCAACCAACCGCCACACCGAATACCCCCCAATTGTTGACCAAAGAAGATATTAATTCATTATGCACAAAAGAAGATATTAAAGAAATAATGGGGGAAGTAAAAACATGGTATGGAGAGCTGAAAAAAGATATAACGAAGGTAAACAACAGAGTCACTGCATTAGAAGAATTCCACAATACAACCAGCAATGATGTTCAACATATATCAAAAATCGTATATGACCAACAAGAAACAATACATCATCTACTGGATAAAGTGGACGATCTGGATAACAGGGGTAGGCGCAACAATTTATGCATCCGCGGCATCCCTGAGTCAGTCTTACCATCTGCTATAGAGGGCTGTTTGCGGGACCTGTTCCGCACTATCAAGGGCACAAATAGCGCACAAGAAGTTAAAATTGAAAGAGCACATAGGGCGTTGAGGGCAAAACGACCGCCTAAAGCACCACCCAGGGATATAATCCTGAAACTGCTAAACTACAAAGACAAGGAAGACATTCTCAGACATGCGAGACAGAAGCAAAAAATAATGCATGCAGGGAACCACATCCAAGTCTTCGCAGACCTAAGCCCTGCAATGCTGCAGAAAAGGGGAGAATTACAGTTCATAACTTCAGTTCTCAGGGAACAGAATATACAATATAGATGGGGTTTCCTGGTGAGCATTATAGCCACGAAAGGAGGCACCACTGTGGTATACAAGAACTTGGATGATTTGCCTCACTTCAATGAAACACTAAAGATCAACATACCAGACCCAGAGGAAGGACAATACAACATGGGAGAAAACTACAAAACAAGGAATAAACAGAAGGACTTACAAAGTGAGACCACAAGAGCTCACTCAGATAAGGACTCCCAAGAAGCAGCCCCCACAGATAACTAATTGGCTTTTTCAACAGATGGGCTATGTCGACAGTATAAAATGCCGAGAAGAGGAAACAGGTTGTATGTTAAGATATTCTACTTAAAAGACATTACGTTATAGGTCTGGTAGTGGGGATACTACCCTTAGAATAGAATTAATTGTTATAGTGATTAGAATCTAACCACTGACTGTTACTTGAAATATAGTGTTAGTACGTTACATTGTTAAAGGTTGTGTAGGCCATAATACAAATTGTATTATACAGTTAGATACTAGTTTGAATACTTACATTTGTTTGAATGAAGCTTTGTTGTTCAATGCATTTTTTTGTCAACATTTTGTTTGCAGTTTTTCAGCTCCAAATCATTCACACTCTAGATAAACTCACACCGTACCAAGTACAACGGGACAAGGGGGGAACACTCACGATGGCAACCAGCACCCATAACATCACCCTCACTACAGTGAATGTCAGGGGAATGAATAGCCCAGAAAAAAGTCAATGGTATTTAGGGACCTTTATAAAACAATGGGAGATGTCCTATTAATCCAAAAGACGCATTTTAAAAAAGGTAGGGAACCGAAAATATTAAGCCACAAATATAGAATGGCATATCTAGCCTCAGGAAACTCCAAGAAGGGAGGGGTAGGAATTCTTTTTAAAAATTCGCTACAGTTTCAGGCGACACATATAGAGAGGGACAAAGGAGGGAGGTACCTGATCATAGTGGGCCTGCTATATAATAAACCGGTCACATTTGCGAATGTGTACCTACCAAACAAAGACCAACATCACATATTCAGAACCATATTCCAAGCACTGTTGGTACATGCAAAGGGCACTTTATTCGTGGGAGGGGACTTTAACCTACCACTAGACCCCAATATTGACACATCTACGGAATCCACCAGTACATCTAAAAAAGTGATTAGGTCTGTGAATAATAACATACAGCAGTTAAGACTTCACGATGCATGGAGAGCACTCAACCCAAATGCACAGGACTACACATTCTTTTCCCATCCACATTGTTCATACTCCAGAATAGATTACATTCTCACAGACCAAGTAGGATTAGCCATGGTTACTGACACCAAAATATTACAGATTACTTGGTCAGATCATGCACCCGAGCAATGCAGTGTTGAATGGCCAGACATACCACATAGACCTACATCTGGAGATTAGAAGAACACATGTTAGAAAACCCTCTAATAAAGGAGACGGTAAGTACAGCATTATACAACTACTTCAAAGAAAATGATAACGAGGGAATTGCTCCAACCAGTATATGGGAGGCACACAAATGTGTGATACGGGGGGAGTTAATGGAACTCAAGGCTAGGGACAAAAAAGAAAAGAGGCAATACTTGAATTCCCCGTTGGCTCAATTGGGATATTGGGAGAAAAGACACAAAGTAAACCCACAGGATACCACCATACTAGCATCATTAACGCGACTTAGACAATCCCTCAAAAATTACCTCACAAAAGAACATCAGATTAAATCAACACTACTAAAACAGAAATATTTTGAGACACAGGACAAACCGGGAACATCACTAGCTAGAGCCCTTAGGAGAAGGCAACTGAATACATACGTACACTCCATATCAGACAAGCAAGGGCAAATATGTAAAGACAGTAAGAGCATAGCCGAAGTGTTTCGGCAGTACTACACAACACTATATAACATACAAGCCAAGGCTGTGCCTTACACAATAGGGACATATCTCACAGAACTTGACCTACCTACTTTAAACAGAGAAGAAGCAGATACGCTGGACCTCCCCATTACCACAGACGAAATTAAAAAAGCCATACAGGCAATGCCACGCGGTAAGAGCCCGGGCCCAGATGGCCTGGGTATGAAGTACTACAAGAAATACTTAGATCAACTGGCAACACCCTTAGCAAAATTATTTAACTCATTTACTTCTGAGTCAGGGTTTACGACTAGCATGTTAGAGGCGCATATCACAGTATTACCGAAGCCAGGGAAGCAGCCAGTCCGAATTCATTTTTAAATTCGGATATCAAGATCTTCACAAAAATTCTAGCCACTAGGATAAACAGATATCTGCCCAAACTGATAAACACAGATCAAGTGGGGTTTGTACCGGGGAGGGAGGCGCGTGATAACACCTTAAAGGCCCTACAGATCATCTCTTACGTCAAAGCAAATAACATCCCAATGGTTATAGTCTCTACAGATGCGGAAAAAGCATTTAATAGGGTAAATTGGCAATTCCTAAAAGCAATTTTGCAAAAAATTAAATTTGGCTCCAAATTTTTAACTCAAATTTTTTCATTATATTCGCATCCCACGGCTAAAGTAAAGGTAAATGGTCTCCTATCAGACAGCCTACATATAGGGAACGGTACACGGCAGGGGTGCCCGCTTTCTCCTTTGCTCTTTGCACTGACAATAGAGGCATTGGGGCAGAAGATAAGACTTGACACACAGATAACAGGGGTCACGGTAGGAGACAAGGAATACAAATTAGCACTATATGCGGACGATGTCCTGCTTCTGCTGACAAATGTAGAAAAATCCTTACCAAGAGCGTTAGAATCGTTTCAGGAATTTGGCCAAGTGTCCAACTTCCTAGTTAATACCACTAAATCAGAAATAATGAACGTGACATACGATGAGACCGCGCTAAAACAATTAATACCTGAATGTCACTTAAAAAGGCAAAATCAAAAGCTAAAATACCTAGGCATATACTTAGCGGCAGACACAAAAACGGTCTTTCAAGCAAACTATAAAAAATTTGAAGAGGAATTATCAGCAGACTTATCTAGCTGGAAAAATAAGTCCATCTCGTGGATAGGCCGAATCAATGTAATAAAGATGAATGCCCTCCCGAGGATACTTTATTTACTACAGACAACACCCATACATTTACCACTCTCATACATTAGCAAGATACAGTCGTTAATGGAACAATTCATATGACAGGGCATCAGACCAAGGATAGCGAAACAAACAATGTACCTACCTAGAGACAGAGGAGGTCTAGGGGTCCCAAGTATACAAACATACAAGATAGCCGTATCCCTACATAGACTAGTGGATTGGTGGTGGGAGGAGATAGAGGCAAATTACTGCTCCAACACGAAGCAAGATGGATACATACGTTGGGCACAATGACCCCCCAAGGACTTAACATCAACCTGGATTGGCACTGCTTTTTGTGAACTTTTTACAAAGAACATCAGTTGCAACAATTTTTGACCATTTCTTCTACGTGGGTTCCTCTTACATTGAATAAGAATTGTTTTGAATCTTTTCAAAATTTTTCAAATTTTTCTAATTTGTTCCAATTTTTACAGTCTTTTTCTAGTATTTTAGTAAAAAAAATGTATTTATTTTTTTGTGTTGGTAATGTTTTTTGGCAATCCTCTCGGGATATTTTTAATATTTTTGACAGATAATTTTTTCTGACATTTTTGTGGACATTTAAACTGGTAATTTTTTCAAGAGAATTTTTTCAAAAGAATTTTTGAAAATAATTTTTTAACTAACAATTTTTTCTAATTTTTTCCTTGCTAATCCTCTCCAATTATCTCTTTTAGGAGTGAATCACTATAAGAGTAAATTTGTCTAATAGAATTGTTTTTCAATAATAGTGACCTTGTTTGCCAAAGAGCAATTTATTTAATGAGGAATTTCTAATAATATACTGTTTAGAACAGATATGTTCTTCAGAATCGATGTTAATACTTTTTTCAGTAGAGATGCTTATGTTCAATTGTATATATTTTTGTATTGCTTTGAATTTCCCAACTAATTTGCGATTATGTATTAATGCTAATACTTCCACATATATGCTTTAGAGATGATGATCATATGTAGTATACATTGTGTTATAAATAACACATAAGATAGTTTGACATTCTACATTAATGTGTTCAAAACATGCCCTGTTCAGCCGTAATTTATGTTACTTTGTTATTCTCACTCGCAGACGCTGCTGTACAAGCGTCATGGTTGCTATGGCTATGGAAGTTACGTAGCGCAACCCTGGCTGGGGGAGGAGACACTTCCGGACGCTGTCGGCAGCGTCGCGCGCTCACATTGTCTGAAAGTTTGTACATAAGGAGGGGTAAGTTCACTTTTATGGGTGTTTGTCTGTATATTTGATAAAGGGGGAGACCCCGAAACGTCATATGTATTCTCTTTTTGATGAATATATACAATATTACTGAGCACCCTGGGCATTGAAACGATACTTGAGGATACCTGGAGTGCTTTACCAAATTTTTGATGACTATATATATATATATATATATATATATAAACACATACATACATACACACATGTACACACGCATATACAGATATATACATATACACAGGGCTTGAAATTTGCAGTGGACAACCAGTGACTTAGAAATAGCATCGGACGACTTAGAAATTTGACAATTCCCTATCTTTAACATTGATTGGACTAGTAAACTTTTCCCTCTGGGCTAGTAGTTTTTAACCACTAACTAGTAAACCATAGTGATATTGTTCCACCCCTCTGTGTGTGTGTGTGTATGTATGTATGTATATATGTATGTATGTATGTATGTATGTATGTATGTATATATATATTTAACAAATACAATTTTCTTCAGAGTGAAGAACAATGCTATTTCAAGTATTTCTTAGCGCACCTTCTTTAGCTTTAGCTTTAGCGTGCTTTGCCTACTGCACATTAAGGTTGGCGGGCAAACTAAAGCCAAAACAAGCTTTTTTAGCGTTCCCCATAGAGGTCTATAAGGAATGGGAGTTAGCGCGGCTGTGCTATCCGACCTCCATATGTTAGAGCCTGAGGCTTTCACTCAAGCAAAGTCCTTTTACTTTATACTAGTAATATGAATGTATGAAAAGAAGCGCTATTGATTTAAACATTCATTGTTAAGACATTATTTTAAACAACTTTCCAATTTACTTCTATTATTTAATTTGCTTCCTTCTCTTGTTATCCTTTGCTGAAAGGTTTATCTAGGTAAGCTCAGGAGCAGCAAAGAATCTAGGTTCTAGCTGCTGATTGGTGGCTGCATATATATACTGATTGTCATTGGCTCACCCATGTGTTCAGTTAGAAACCAGGAGTGCATTGCTGCTCCTTCAACAAATGATACCAAGAGCAAATTTGATAAAAAAAAAAGTAAATTAGAAAGTTGTTTAAAATTGTATGTTCTACCTAAATCATAAAATAACTTCCGCTGCAGCCCTAAATAGATCCCTAAAGCTCCGCCTACTGACCAGCCTGCTCCATTTGCCCGGAATAGGGGTCACATACCCCTCTGTCAATCCTCTTCTCCGGGGCTCCTTGACCCCATATAGTGCATACATTACGCACTATAATAAAGAATATGACACACAAGAGAAGTGGGTGAAAAGACCGCAGTCCGCATTTATTAAATTATTTAATAAATATAAAACATATAAATTCAATCGAATTCAATAACTTGTAATCTTTTAACCAGATAAAAACCCCCAGAGGTGCTTGCCCCTAGAGATGTACCTTCCACCGACTTCTCACCAGGTACATCCCCCAAAACAACTGTCCTGCCTCTTTAGTGAGGTACCAATCTACCTAAACTCCATCCTAGAAAACAAGCACCCCCGCCACAGGGAGTTACAGATGAGCAGATCCCACACGACTAAGGCCTTCAACACCCCCTCTCTGATGTTGAAATTAAAAAGCTGTGAACCCACTTCGTTCAAATGAACCCCATCCCTTAAGAAACAACATCGACCTGTCTCCCCCTCAAACTCCACATGACGAATACTAAAACCCCCCCAATTCTGGAAACACAACTACTAACTGTCCTATTGATCTTCTTTCTAGAGGCCTCCAGCTTTTTGTGGTCCCAAGCAGCCCTCCACACTGAACGAGGTTCAATGTCTGACCAAACTATTACCAGATTAGGGAACAGTTCCCTCAATCTACACAAATTCTTCCTAATCCTGTCCACCAACTCCTTTTGCGACTGGAATCCCAAGTCGTTCCCACCCACATGGATCACCAAAATAGCTGGAGGCCGAAACAACCTAGCATAATCCACCACCTTTCTAACCATCTGATCCCACCTCAAACCCCTGACTCTGAACCATCTCAACAACACTGTCTCCTCAGGAAAGTTCATCTGCACTCCCCGGTCCTTCACAGCCGCTGCCTTACAGGCCCAATATATATAGGAATGCCCTACAATCCAACAATGAACTGGACCTGCCAAAACAAAGAACATCTTAAACCTTCAACTCCGGCCTAACATACAAATGATAACAACCAGACTTCCAACCTCCAATTCTTTTAATCACATTCTCACCTAACCCCATACCTAAGCCCCGATTCGAAAGGAATGCGTACCGAACTCCCCCGCCGGATAACCCATTTTAGTCAAGGCCCGCTGAAAAACTGCCAGAAACTGGAAACGAGATAACACTGACCCGTCCCTGTGCATGAAAAAGAATGGACACATCACTGGCCTGCAGGCCCCCCTGATCCCTTCTATTAGCCCCTACCAATTTGGATATATGGAAAGCTCCGAAAAAGGCTAAAGCAAATGCCGCCCTAAACAACACTGACTCAAATTCCGATGAACACCCCCCTCCCAAGGCCTCCAACAACTTCACCAAGATATTAAAAACCACCGTCAGCCTCAAATCTTTGCCAACTTTACCTTTACAAATCCCTTTCACTGCTAACCAGACCACAAACATCTTAGTTATGTCCTCCCAACCCAACAACTTGAATAGAAAACCCAACACTGCCACATTCCTCCTCACCACCGATTCCACAATCCCTTTTTACCCCAATCCCCAATCCACTCTACCAATCCCCGGATCCACCCTTCTCTAGAAGATTCAATATTTTTTTCTTGCAGAACTTGAAACCACTACCCCCATGTCCTTACATATGCAACCCAAGTACCACGAGCTAAAGCTCCCTCGCCACCTTGATCAATTCCAAAACTCCCACTCCAGCAACTGAGGCGAACAGCTGACCCCTTGCTCCTCCGCATCCAATGCCACTTCTCGAAATTGGGCCCATTGGAAGCGAGAAAGAGCATCAGCAATTACATTTAGACAACCTGGTACATGGACAGCACAGAAATAAACATTCAACTGCATGCAGTCCAATACAAACAGCCTGAGCAATCGCACAACTGGTAACGAGCTGGACGTCAGCCTGTTAATTGCAAACACCACTCCTAGATTATCTGTGTGGAAAACCACCCTCCTGTCCTGCAATCTCCCCCACAATCCAGCCCATATCGCTAGCCACAACCCTGCACACAAGCTCCCCTGACAATTTGCACCAAAACCGACTGACCCTGCTGCATCCATGAACAAATGAAGCTCCTCATTCGAAACAGCCTTCTCCTGTACCAAAAACAGCAACCAAACCCTAAGGTCCTCCTTAAGGTCAGCTCCCAACCTTATCCAATGACGCGGTTCTTTCACCCCAACTGTGCCAGCGAAAGCTGTGTACAGAAAACCCTCCCCATTAGGATAATTCTGCAAGCAAAATTTAGCTTGTCCTCCAGAGATTGTATCTCACGAAGCTGAAGCTTCATTTTCCAAATCGCCCCCGTGATGGAACCTCTCAGGTCCACCAACTTGTCTAGGGATAAATGGCAATCCATCAAATCTGAATCAATCTCAATCCCCAGGAAACTCAAAGAAGTCGTCGGGCCCTCTGTCTTCTCATGAGCCACCGGGATACCAAACTCTTCAGCGACCCCAAAAAGTGCTCCATCAACTGGACGCAATCTGAACCTTCTGCCCTTCCTACAAATAGGAAGTCACCCAAAAAATGGACAACTGTCATCAAACCAGAAACCCACCGAACAACCCACTCCACAAATTTACTAAACTTCTCGAAGTAAGCACATGAAATAGAGCACCGCATTGGTAGACACAGATCCACATAGAACGCTCCCCGGAAAAACATCCCAAAAAATTATGACACACCGGGTGCACCGGTAACAGCTGAAACCCACCGCCTTGTCAAAAGAAGTGTACCATACTGCAGCCACTTCCGGATCAATACCATCGTTCATCAAAGCTCCTTTCAGGTACGACAAATTATGGATCATACGGAATTGACCTGCCACCTTCTTGGGCACAACCCCCAATGGTGACACATGCAGGTTCCTCAAGGGAGGGTGCGCGAATGGGCCTGCCATTCTACCCAACGCTACCTCTTTGTCTAGCTTCCCTTGAATCTCCTCAGGGAATTCCCTGGCTGACTTCAAATTTCCCAAAATGTTTCCCTCCCCTTTTTATACAAACGGAGTCCAAGACCCCGAACTGAACCCTGTAAGCAACAACTCTGCATCCCCCACCTTCCCTCTGACCTTAGCGAACTGTTCTAACCACGGCACCATCTTTCTTACCTTCACCGGGGTCCTGGCCCTTAGGAGGAACTTTTCCTGTTTTCCCAATTACCTCTCTTGAAACATCTGGCCCATGGGTGGCTCCCCTCGCAACCTGAACATGCATGCTTATACTTACATCCAGCTCTGAACTTACACTGCCCTTCATTGTATTGGAAACAGAGGCCTTTCCTGATGGCAACTGCTGCTCCCTCACTCGTGCTTCCACTAGCCCCGCCACTTGTTGAGCCCCCAGCCATTCCACTTGAGCCCTGAAAGGAACCCAGCGAAGGAGTAATCAACTCCAACCATACCCCCATGTCCCTATCATCCCACCTCATCTCATCCCACCTCATCTCATCCCACCTCATCACGGGTCTCACCACCATCCGCTGACGAAACTGTTCGTCATACCACCACCAGGCCAGATAAGCCCCCGCAATTTCATCATAATAACAAAACAGCGCTGAGCACTGTTCAGGAAGTTTTTCACCCACCACCGTCGCCAAAATACTGAAGGCCTTTGACCAATTAGTCAATGTCTTTGTTAATTTGCGGTACCTCTTATTCCTCTCATCTTCTTCTTTCTTCTCCTTATCGCCCTTCGTGTCTTTCTTTATTTTCATGACCTGGTCCAATGGCAGAAGAGAAAATATTTCCACAAACTCCCTCTTCCATATCTTCTCCTTCACGTCCTGCGCCAGGTTTATCCCCAACGAGCCAATAGAACACAGACATGGCCTCCTCATCGCGCTCTCTGCCACCTTCACAACATTTCCTGTGCGACTCCCACTGGCCAGCACTCCTGATGCCACACCCTGCCCTGAGCCGGGGCCACCTGTCCCTGTACTGTCTCCCGCCGCCGGAATCTCTGCACCCGTCCCAACTCCCCATGCTGACGCCACGCTCCCCTGCTGCCCTGCCACCTGCTTCTCAAAGCTTGCCTACAAATCCCTCAGGCCACTCACCAACAAATTCTGAGCCCCACCTAGAACATGCTCACCCCCAGACACACCTACTGCGATGTTAGCACCCTCACCTGCCGTTGGTGCCATTGCTGCTCCCACCACTCCAGGTGCAACTGCCTTCTGCGCCCCCCTGAACTCCGTCTGTCCTCTTGACTCCTCCTCCCTTGGTCTGTTAACACCCCTCCTCGGTGCTTGTGATCTAGACCTCCTCCGTCTGCCTCTCTCTCCAACCTCCCCCACGTAGGGGATTGTCTCCCTGCCCAATGCCTCTCTCTCTCCCTGGGCAAACGAGACTTCTTTCGCCACCGTTCTGATCCAGACTTCCATGGGCTGTGGCGCACCAAGGAACTCCTTCGTTGTAGCCGTATCTGTGGAGAGGAGACAGTGAGAGCCCTATCCTGACCCACGCATCCCACTCCCCCTCCTAACGCTACCCTCCCTAGCCTCAGCCCTTAACCTAACACCTTCTTCCACACTCCTCCCTTCCTGCCCTCCCTGCCCTGGCACCAACAAACGAAGCAATTGCTCCAACTCAGTCAGGTCCTCTACCTGCCGTGATACCGCTGGTCCAGATGACGGCCCTCCCCCAGGATCCTCCTCCTCCAAGTCACTGTAGGAATAGTCTATCCACAGCGTGTTCCACTCCAGGTCCCTCATAGTTAGGGTGACCATATTACCTCTTTAAAAAGGGACACATATGAAAAATACATGTGTCAGGGCTGTTTAAAGAAATATTTTGAATAAGTTCCATTATAAGAACCCTGACATATGTATTTTTCATATGTGTCCCTTTTTAAAGCGGCAATATGGCCACCCTACTCATAGTAGTCTCGGCAGAAAATTCTGCCCCACCGCCCACCTGAGCCTCTGACTCACTCCCACACCTGTGGAAGACAAACATTCCATATTAGGCCCACCCTTCTCAGCCCCCCCACCCGTTGCTCCTGGCCTCCTACGATATCCCCTCTCTTAGCACCCCTACCCCGCCCTCTCCCCCTCGCAAGGGCCCTATGCACTGTCCTATTCCTTTTCCCCTGACCCCTCTGCCCTGTCACCCCCTTTTGCAAGCTCTCCCCACTTTGTTGTCCCATCCTTCTTGCTTGTGTGTCTCCCATCCTACCTACTTGCGTATGCCCTCCTGTATAGACTGTCCCCCCGCCCCTGCGCTCACCCCTTGTGGTGCCTTCTTCCTCTTACCCCTTCCTACTACTTGCCCCCTGCCTCTCACAGCACCAGCCTCCATAAACCGGCCCTGACTCCACATGTGTGCCCGGGGTGAGTGATCCCCTGCCGTGTCCCCCTCCTGAAGTGCCAGTGTTGCCTGCGCTAGTTCAGCACCATCCCACCCAGCATCCTGCATGACAAGATCAAGGCCCAGCCCTCCACCAACTCCTCTCTTACCTGCTGCTGCTCTGATCCGGCCAGATGTCCTCCTTGTGACACTGTCTGCCTCCCCACGCGCCACTGTCTGCTCCGGGCCTTCCCTGCTGTGAGGCCAACCTCCATCCAGCGCATGGGCCTTCCACCTGGATGTTTTAGCCCATTGCCGTCACAGCCGCTCCCGTCTCTTCTCCCATCTGGGGATAGCCGATCTGGAGGTCTCGACCGCCTTTGCGGCCTGCCGTTCCTGGTCCCATCAGCATCTGACTCCACCACGGCTCCGGGGAGATTAGCTGCAGCTAAGTAGTCCCTTAGCCAAGCCGTGTCCCTCTCTGACTCCAGCCTCTGAACCTCCTCCAGCAAGATGTCCATCCTCACTGGAATCGCAAGTTCCATCTCTGACTTTGCCTTGCGATTGCAGAGACACAAGAGGAAGGATAACTTCCGCTGCAGCCCTAAATCCCGGGATCCCTAAAGCTCTGCCTACCCACCAGCCTGCTCCATTTGCCCGGAATAGGGGTCACATACTCCTCTGTCAATCCTCTCTTCCGGGGCTCTATTTTGAATTGTTCTCCAATCAGTGCTCTAGCTACAACAAAAGTGCCATATGGGGAGAGTGCTGATTGGACAACCATTCAAACTTTTAACTCACAGAAAAAATGTACTTTTGAAGTGGGCAGTGGAGCACATGGGATATTTAAATTTTATATATATATATATATATATATATATATATATATATATATATATATATATATATATATATATATATATATATATATATATATATATATATATATATTAAAAAGTAAGTTATCTTTGTTACAACTGATGAATAAAATTCCATCTAAAATATCACTAACATTCCAGATTTGTTTTTAAAATGGGGAGTGTTTATTATCACTTTAAAAAATTCAGAAATACATAAAAAAAAACAAAAAAACGTTTCTTTGATTAATTACATCTTTGACCTATCCTCAAAGCATAACCTAATCTTTGTAAACTGTGTGTACAAAGATATCTGATTAGTTTATATCAGAAATTGCATGATGAATAGCAAACTACCTTCTTTCAAAATAAATGTGCTAAAAACATTTAAAATGTTATTAATAATTTGCAAACTGCTTGCAAATGTTGGTATCTCTAGCTTATCTTTCTTAATTGTGGCCAGTTAAAGTTTAATCTACAAAGATACAAGTAAACAGAGCGCGCCTCTGATTCAGTGGGAGCTGCTGCTAATTGGTGTCTGCACACATTTGTCTTTTGTGATTGGCTGACAAGATGTGTTTATCATGCTGCCAGTAGTGCAATGCTGTTCCTTCAGCAAAGGATAACAAGAGAACAAAACAAATTTGATAATGAAAGTAAATTGGAAAGTTGCTTAAAATCGCATGTTCTATCCAAATCATGAAAAAAATTTTTGGGGGATTCCTAACTCTTTAACAACTGATTACAAACACATAGGTCATTGCCCCTAAGCACGCATGCCCACCCTTGCCCAGGCAAATTATTCATGAAAAGGCCCACCATGTACAAGAAGTTCTGGAAAGGCACATGAGGGACAAGTGTGATTTTGAAACTCTAAGCTAAGGACCACAAAGCTGAACTTGGAGCCAGTGCTAGGGCCTTCTGTATGGACACCTAGGGCGTGATCCGATATACGGCATCGTTTTCGCCGCAAGCGAGGGAACCCGCGCCGCCCGTAGTTTCACCTCGCACATCGGGGTATTACATATACGGCGCCGGCAGTTGCTAAAGTGCCGTAAGTCGGATAAAATAGCGATGTCCAGAAATGAGCGTAACTACAAATTTCTGGAGTCGCCAGTGACTAGAAAAACTAACTAAAATATTAAATCTCCGTAAATGTCTAACCTGCCTCCCAAAAATAAGCCCGACACGTATACCCCTATATCCGCAATCCCCCCTCTCACTCCTAATAATAAATGTATTAACCCCTAGACCGACAACCCCCCACAACGCAATAAGCCTAATTATTAACCCCTAAACCGCCATAACCCACACAGCAATAAACCTATCCTAGTATTAACCCCTAAACCGGCGCTCCCGGCCTCCGCCGCACCTAAATAAAGTGTTTAACCCCTAAACCGCCGCTCCCGGACCCCGCCGCCACCTACATTAAATGTATTACTCCCTAAACCTAAGTCTAACCCTAACACCCCCCTAACTTAATTATTATTTCAATAAATCAAAATAATATTACAATTATTAACTAAATTATTCCTATTTAAAACTAAATACTTACCTATATAATAAACCCTAAGATAGCTACAATATAATTAATAATTACATTGTAGCTATTTTAGGATTTATTTTTATTTTACAGGCAACTTTGTATTTATTTTAACTAGGTACAATAGCAATTAAATAGTTAATAACTATTTAATAGCTACCTAGTTAAAATAATTACAAAATTACCTGTAAAATAAATCCTAACCTAAGTTACAAATACACCTAACACTACACTATCAATAAATTAATTAAATAAATTAACTACAATTATCTAAAATAAAATACAATTAAATAAAATAAACTATAGTACAAAAACAAACAAACACTAAATTACAAAAAATAAAAGAATATTACAAGAAGTTTAAACTAATTACACCTAATCTAAGCCCCCTAATAAAATAAAAAGCCCCCCAAAATAATAAAATGCCCTACCCTATACTAAATTACAAATAGCCCTTAAAAGGGCCTTTTGCGGGGCATTGCCCCAAAGTAATCAGCTCTTTTACCTGTAAAAAGGTACAATCCCCCTTAACATTACAACCCACCACCCACACACCCCTACTCTAAAACCCACCCGATCCCCCTTTAAAAAAACCTAACACTACCCCATTGAAGATCACCCTACCTTGAGCCATCTTCACCCAGCCGGGCCGAAGTCTTCATCCGATCCGGGCACAAGTGGTCCTCCAGCCGGGCAGAAGTCTTCATCCAATCGGGGCAGAAGAGGTCCTCCATCCGGCAGAAATCTTCATCCAAGCGGCATCTGCTATCTTCATCCTTCCGGCGAGGAGAGGCTCCATCTTGAAGACCAAGATGGCGTCCCTCAAATTCCGATTGGCTGATAGAATTCTATCAGCCAATCGGAATTAAGATAGGAAAAATCTGATTGGTTGATTTAATCAGCCAATCGGATTGAAGTTCAATCCGATTGGCTGATTGGATCAGCCAATAGAATTGACCTCGCATTCTATTGGCTGATCCAATCAGCTAATCGGATTGAACTTTAATGTAGGTGAAGGCGGGGTCCGGGAGCGGCGGTTTAGGGGTTAAACACTTTATTTAGGTGCGTCAGGGTCCGGGAGCGACGGTTTAGGGGTTAATACATATAATGTAGGTGGCGGTGGGCTCCGGGAGCGGCGGTTTAGGGGTTAATACATATAATGTAGGTGGCGGTGGGCTCCGGGAGCGGCGGTTTAGGGGTTAATACATATAATATAGGTGCGGCAGGGTCCGGGAGCAGCGGTTTAGGGGTTAATACACTTTATTAGGTATTGCGGTGGGGGATTGCGGTTGACAGGTAGATAGACATTGCGCATGCGTTAGGTGTTTTTTTTGCAGGCATTTTAGGGAGTTACGGTGCTCCCATACTCAGCGCAAGGCCTGCTACAGCTGCATTTTATGGCGAGGTGAAAATGGAGTAAGATTTCTCCATTTACGCCACGTAAGGCCTTGCGCTGGATATTGGATACCAACTTACGACGCGGTCCCATGTTAGCCTATGGGAGTAAAAATTGCGTGCGACGGGTGAAATATACGGGCGTAAGTTGTATGCTACGCCGTATATGTGATACCAAACTAGCGCAAAAAACGGCGTCGTTGGCTTTTGCGGGCGACGCTGCATATCGGATGAGGCCCCTAGTGACTGTGCTGACATGCATGTTTTTTTCAGCAGTTCTGTAAGTGCAATGATCTGTGTGTTTTTATACTCTTGAATCAGAGGTATGTCTCCTTGTATTTTAATGGATTGCCTTAAGTATTTGGACAACAGGAAAAAGCAGCACTCCAAATTGAGCAGATTGATTGCAAAAGCATTGGAAAAAGTGATGACTTATCCAAATCATTTATGTATGTTCAGGAAATTTTTAAAAATATTTTTTTTAATCCTTTAAATGATATATTTTTTGACATAAACATAACCCTAATTTAAATAGATTATTTATTTTAACTCAAATTCCTACTAAGGTTTTTATTTATTGTAAATGCTTTAAGCAGAAATGTCCAATTGGTCGCCCGAAAGCTATATATGGCCCTTGGAATTAAGTTTCTTGTGACCCTTAGGGAGATGCAGAGTTAACATGTGCCATAGTTTTTCTGGCCATACAAAAAAGTAGAGCAAATATAAGCATTCAGGTTGGCCACAACTATAAAGAGCCCTCTGGAGGGGTGAACAGCAGACAGAAAGTACACTGCAAATTAAATCTGGCCCTGTGTCATTTTTAGGAAATACATGTTTAATAACCATAAATGTATCCCTTATTAGTACATGTAATATTGATATGTCGTCCCTATGTTATACAGTAATGGCGGAACTTGGTACTCCAGATGGTTCAGATCTACATTTGCCATGAAGCTCGATTGGACTGCAGAGGGCCTAGGCATCATGGGAAATGTAGTTGTGAAACATCTGGGCTGCCAAGTTTCCCCATCTCTGTGCTAAGAAGTTATCCATCACTACTTTAAGCAATTGATGTCTAGAAAGTAGCTGTTTTAGGTAATTTGCATCATTTTAAAGGTAACAATTTACTTTTTGGCTTTTTTAGGAACTGTGGGACAAGCACAATTTTAAGCAAAATCAATATTTTAAAAATAAATGATGAATGTATATTGCTTTTTTTTTACTATGCATAATATTATACATTTTCTATAACATTACCCTTTACATGTTCTTAAAGGGACAATAAAGTCAAAGTTTCATAAATTGGATAGAACATGCCATTTTAAACAACTTTACAATTTACTTCAGCTATCAAATTTGATTTGTTTTCTTGATATCCTTTCTTGAAGAGTATACCCTAGGTAGCATCAAAAGCACCAATACACTACTGGGATCAAGCTGTTTATTAGTGGCTGCACATATATGTATCTTGTCATTGGCTCACCAGAAGTGTTCAGAGATTAATTGCAGCACTGCATTGCTGCTTCTGATAAAACATTATATATATATATATTTAAATATTTAAACACACATACATATATACACATACACACATTTTATTGTGTCCTGATTTTATTATTAATTTTACTGAGATATTGAAGTAGTAAATTCTGACCTGCATATTAAGATATGAACTGACTTTTTCTGCAAATTTGAACCTAGCAATTCTTTAACTGGTACTTTTTGAGTGCATTTTACAGAATATTATAACATCAATATATCAGTATTTCATACATATAGTAGTGTTGATTTCTTTGCATTTGGTGCTTTGTTATGAATCTATTTCCTTATTAAACACGTTTACTGTAAAGCGGATATTTCACAGGCAGCCTTATAACTAAACCTCAGATGCTCTGGCATCAAACAATCTGCAAACTGCCAGTTTTGAAAGTTGTGGTAAGTGCGACAGTACTGCACAGTTTATGTGGAAATCCCCCTCAAAACAACAGGAATTCTCATAAAAGACATACAGTTTTTATAAATTCACCCTGTATAATTAATATTGCATTGCCGGTGTTCTCCAAAACAAGCTGTACATTTTTTTAGTGCTTACATTAGAGTAATTATTTGTTACTACTTAGCAGGGAACATATTACTTTGCTAAGCTTAAATTTAACTTTGGATCAACAAACCACATTTTAAAATTGTCATAACACCCTCTGTCTTAGAGAATTGTCATCATAGTTAAAACATGGATAACTATAATGATCAAGTGATACCTGGCAGGCCATCTAGCAAACATGGCAAGTGACTGGTTGGTATATGAAAGTCTTGCCCGCCTGCCCTAAATACTGAAGTAGATAGACAAGTTATCTTGAGCTGCTCATTGGACGATTCAGGCTGTTTCATTTCTACTTGCAATAACCATTATCAGAACCACACCTTGCCAAATTAGTTTATTGAATGAGGCAAGGATTCCTATTATGGGCTCAATTTATCAATCAAGGGCAGACAGAGGAGTACATAGTCACCCCTGTCCGCCTGAGCTCTCCTCTGGCGGCAGCAATCCGTAGCCTGAATTTAACAGTGCACACAAGCGCTATTTTGCACACTATTTTGCACCTAAATATATCCCCGCTCCCTGCCCGGGCACGGCCAATCAAGTGCGAGCAGGAGCTGTCAATCTCCCTGGTTGGACGGGACTGGGGAGATTGAAATTCTCCACTTAAGAGGTGAAGAAGAGGGTAGGGAAGCAGACACCTGATGATCGCTGCTTGATAAG
The DNA here is from genome assembly GCF_027579735.1 of Bombina bombina. NCBI lineage: Eukaryota > Metazoa > Chordata > Amphibia > Anura > Bombinatoridae > Bombina > Bombina bombina. Next base: position 91,018,887 of record NC_069508.1, on the reverse strand, counting down.
TACTGACTACAGGTTCTCTTGAGCAAACCTGCAGTTGAAGGGAGGAGAAGGGCTGATAAATTGAGCCCTAAGCCTCAATCCCCTAAAGAGAGCATGCATCACAAAACCAAAGCAACCCTTATATGAAAGGGAGAATTCATCTCTTCCAAATGTGGACTCTTATGCTCCATTAGTTATGTGGTGATTGCTAGAGAAATTATAATCACCTGTCTAGTAGGCAACTGTGATCATACTGGAAAAAAAAATATTCTCGCTCTCAAAATAGGCACAGAGAGATATGTTTGTATGTATTTTAAGGGTTAATTTGAACAGGTGCATTATGGGTACAGTGGGTATATGTGTTTGTTGCGTTATGGATTGTGATATTTTATGATAATGGATGATGTCAGGAACCAACGTCAACAATTTTAGATCTGATACCTTTTTGGGTTACCCCATAAAAAAGCTATGGTCTATGAGTTTATCAAGTCATTTTAACTACTGAACTGAATGAGTGAAAAATACCACTGAAAATATGTTAAATAGCTTATCTGCAGCTTTTAATATAATGAAAATTATGAAATAACTAGGCGATAAGCCTGCCCAGAGCGCAGTCTATGTTTAAAAAATACAAACCACCAAGCTAAAGTTACAAAAAATAAAAAAAAGTAACATTACAGAAAAAAATAAACAAAGCTATCCAAAAAAAATAAAAAAATAAACCTAAACTAATACCCCTATAAAAATAAAAAACCCCTCCCAAAATAAAAACACCCCCTAATCTAATACTAAACTACCAATAGCCCTTAAAGGGGCCCTTTGTAGGGCATTGCCCAAAGTTAAACAGCTCTTTTACCTTTTACCCCTAACAGTAAAAATCCCTCACCCACCAAACACCCCAAAATAAAAAATCCTAACACTTAAAAAACTAAACTACCCATTGCCCCTAAAGGAGCATTTGTATGGACATTGCCCTTAAAAGGGCATTCAGCTCTTTTACTGCCCTTAAAGGGCAATCAGCTCTTTTTCAGGGCCAAAAAAAACCTAATCTAAAAATGAAACGCCCCAAAAATTAAAATAAAAAAGCCTAAACCTAAGCCCCAAATAGGTACTCACAGTTCCTGAAGTCCGGTGGAGAAGGTCTTCTTCCAGACAGATCCATCATCTTCTATCTTCATATAGAGTGAAGGCAGCACGGAGCGGAGGTGCGAAGCTGTGTTCCCAATGCCTGGATGCTCATCGGCGGTCCTCAAGGGTGGCGTTCCTCGGCGGCGGTGGCGTTCCTCGGAAGCATGGTGGTTCCTTGTCATCCGATGTCCATCATACACTGAATATTGAATGCAAGGTACCGCAATCAATTTGGGGTTCCTTACATTCCTATTGGCTGACATTTTTAAATCAGCCAATAGGATTAGAGCTACTGAAATCCTATTGGCTGTTCAAATTTTGTGTGCGACAGACGATTGCATGAAGAGGAGCCTCCACGCCGCTGAGGACTGCTGCCGCCGAGGACCACCGCCGAGAACCGCCGCTGTTGAAGATCCAGGCATTGGGAACACAGTTCCACACCTCCGCTCCACGCCGCCTTTACTCTGGATGAAGATAGAAGATAGTGGATCCATCTGGAAGAAGACCTTCTCCACCGGACTTCAGTAACATTGAGCACCTATTTGGGGCTTAGGTTTTGGCTTTTTTATTTAAATTTTTGGGGTGTTTTTTTTTAGATTAGGGTTTTTTGGGGCTTGAAAAAGAGCTGATTGCCCTTTTAAGGTCAGTAAAAGAGCTGAATGCCCTTTTAAGGGCAATGCCTATACAAATGCCCCTTTAGGGGCAATGGGTAGTTTAGTTTTTTTAGTGTTAGGATTTTTTATTTTGGGGGTTTGGTGGGTGGGTTTTTTTTACCGTTAGGGGGACTTAGTAAAATAGCTGGTTAACTTAGGGCAATGCCCTACAAAAGGCTCTTTTAAGGGATATTGGTAGTTTAGATTAGGGGGTGTTTTTTTTTTGGGGGGGGGGGGTTATTTACATGGGGATAAGGTATATATTTTTTTATTTTTGATAATTTTGTTTATTTTTTCTGTAATGTTAGACTTTTTTATTTTTTGTAATTTAATGTTAGTTTTTTAATTTTAATTGTAATTTAGTAGTAATTGGGGTTAATTTAGGGGGTGTTAGGTTAGGGGGCTTAGTAATTAAATTAGTTATTTGCGTTGTTGGGGGGGTTGGCGGTATAGGGGTTAATATATTAATTAGGGTTATTGCGATGTGGTGGTTTGGCATCTTAGGGGTTAATAGGTTAATTAGGGTTATTGTGATGTGGGGGCTTGGCGGTTTAGGGGTTAATAGGTTAATTAGGGTTATTGTGATGTGGAGGCTTGGCGGTTTAGGGGTTAATAGGTTAATTAGGTTTATTGCAATGTGGGGGGTTGGCAGTTAAGGGGTTAATATTTTAATTATGTTATTTGCAGATTATGGGTTAATTACTTTATTGTTTTGTGATGTAGTGGTTGACTGTTTAGGTGTTTGTTAATGCTTCATGTGGGAGGTTAGTTTTTTTTTGTTATACTTCATGTGGGCGGTTAAGTGTTTTTATTTTTATTTCTTGCGGACGGTTACGTGTTTTTTAGTTATTTCGTGCGGTTGCGTGTTTTTTTTTTTTTTTTTTAGGCTTCTAGCGACACCGGCAGACGCGTTACAAATGCGGTTATAGTATAGGTTGATTGCGATCAACTCCTGTGTTAATAATGGTAATGGATTGTAAGATTTTGATTTTGTATTTACAGACATATACACATATAAACACATAAATACATATTGTATATACAAATTTATAGAAATATGTAAGTGCATTGGAGCCCTTTGCAGTTAAGTGGATGAAAAATGCCTAATATGTGAAGTATCTGGTTGCAGATTAAATAAATATATTTTTTAATGATAAAAAACAGTAATAGACATTAAAAGCAACAATCAATATGCACAGAGTAAATATAATAAAATGTTACATATCGTTAAATATGATACATATGTGGAACAAACAGTTCGTGTTGAAACTTTTTGGTCAATCCAGAATCGAGATGAAGTGACCAGAGATTATTTCCAGGAGTCCTGCAGTGAGACAGGGAATCCTTGTCAACAGTATGGCAGATGTTTTAAAATACGGTGCAAATAGGTACTTACATCATATGTTAAAGAGAAATCCTCATTCACAAGTCCCTCTGCATAGAGCAGTGTCAAACTTTTAAGTACAGGGGTCCGGTATGTCTTTAAAATACTTCAGCTTAAATGGCTTCTCTCTTGACCTTTGCCTCCCAAACCTTTGGCACTTGGGGTGACGTAATGACGCAATTAGACATGTGCATGGCGTAAAAATTCGGTTTGGTTCGGTTCGGATCGATTCTGATTTTTTCGAATTTCAGTTTGGATCAATTCGAATTCGGAAAAATTTGAATCAATTCGGTTCGGATTCATTTCGGATGCATTCGGATTCAAATAAATTCGGCTGGATTCGGTTCGATTTGGTTCGGAAATTCGGAATTTCGGTAAGTGTTAGGTGGAATTAGACTAGTATTATGTACTGCATATTAGGTGTAACCCATAGCAGAGTGATATAATCTAATATACTGTAAAATACTAGTGTACTCCATGGCCATCCGAATCTACAGAATAAATCCGAATAAATCCGAACTTATTCGGATTTATTCGTTAGATTCGGCACTAATTTAATTCGGAAATTCGAATCGATCCGAATCACGAATTTTACGAATTCGGCCGAATTTCCGAATCGATCCGAAACGAATCGCACATTTCTAGATGCAATATTCTGATAGATATTCCTTTACATATATGTGTATATCTATTCATAATTATATATATATATATATATATATATATATATATATATATATATATATATATATATATATATATATATATATATTTCTATGTGAAGAACATTGGAATGTGAAATATTCATATTTTCATGCCGGGTTAAGGCACTTGAGAATTGCGTCTGTAGGGTTTTTTTTCAACTTTGTTTGCTCCACTGATTTCTATGGGGTAATATGTTATCTTGCATGATATCCTAAGTTTGTCGGGTTAGCGCTCAAACGTATACAGTTTACTTTCAACTTGTAATACAAGTGCAACAGACCCTTACAAAAAGCTTACTTCTAGCGCAGTTAAGGATTTAGGGCTCGCTTCCATTGAGCCATAATTAGGTTTGCGTGCACTTGCCAACCAATAAATATGCTGTCGGAAGCAATTTCGTTTATCGACTGCTTCCAATGGCGCGTTATACCTCAATTTATGCAGCCGTATAAATAGAAAGTTTTAGAAGCTGTTAATCTATAAATTATATCAGGTTTCCAATTAAACCGCAAACCGTTAATGCACTGTCTGTGGCTGTCGTAACATTAACAAAAATTACACCCAGATCAACCAGGTATAAAAGAGTAAAAAGGAGCTTTTTGATGCCAGGTTCCAATTGAAATTGTAAATCTTGCAAAGAATGCAAGTGTCTCAATGTAGAAATACATTTATATATGTAATATATAGGGGTCAATTTATTAAAGTCTGGCAGACATGATACGCTGTAGTGTATCATGTCCGCCAGGCATACACTGTCCGTATTCAGCATTGCACAAGCAGTTCTTGTGAACTGCTTGTGCAATACCGCTCCGTGCAGATTTGTGGCCAATCGGCAGCTAACAGGGGGTGTCAATTAGCCCGATCGTATAGAATCAGGCGGATTGCAGTACGCAGCCTCAGAAGTAGCGTACGAGTTAAGGAGCAGCGGTCTATAGACTGCTGCTTCTTAACTCCTGTTTCCGGCGTGCCTAAATGCTTGCACGGAAACAAGGTGAATTTGGCCAATTCGGCCAATAATAAATTGACCCCATATTGTTGTCCCATGTACAGGAATAGTGGCACTTATGTTTTTATTGAAATATCAATATGTATATACATATAAAAATATATGCAAGCATATATCTACATATGTTAAACTAGACCTATGCCTAGAGCAGCAATACATACTACATATTTTAATAAAGTGGAAAATATAATTAAATTAAAAAATAGTATTTACTTATAGTTAAAAAATATGTATTATAACTAAGTGTACATTTTTTTTTATTTCTCTTTAGAGGTGATCACAGGTAAGGAGCGCAGACATTAAACATAAATTTGATAGTGTAAGGTCAGGTTACCATAGCAACTAATTGATTTTCATAAAATCCGACTTCAGAGACATAACATAACGTTAACTTACATCTACACGAAAAGAGCGACTGCGCGCATTGCACAAAATATTTCAATGGAAACCTGCTACTAAAACTTGTAGAAAAATTAATAAATGGAAACGGCTAAAAAATGAGCTAAGCTTAAAGGGACACTGAACCCAATTTTTTTTCTTCTAGAGCATGCAATTTTAAGCAACTTTCTAATTTACTCCTATCATCAATTTTTCTTCATTCTCTTGCTATCTTTATTTGAAGTGAAAGCCATCTAAGATTTTTTGGGTTAAGAACTCTGGACAGCACTTTTTGATTGGTGGATGGATTTTTTGCACCAATCAGCAAGGACAACCCAGGTTGTTCACCAAAATGGGCCGGCATCTAAACTTAGATTCTTGCATTTCAAATAAAGATACCAAGAGAATAAATAAAATTTGATAATAGGAGTAATTTAGAAAGTTGCTTAAAAATTCATGCTCTATCTGAATCGCAAAAGAAAAATTTTGGGTTCAGTGTCCCTTTAAAAGATGTGAAATGACACAATAGCGAAGGGGTGTGAGCTCATTTGGGTAAGAGGGGAATGCATGGTCATTTGTTTGATTTGGGACCATATGCACTAAAGGAGCAAGGAACTCATGTTCTGATATGGCTTTTGTATATGGTATAAAGCAGTGTTTCTCAAAAACAGGCCAAGTTTTCATTATAGCTGAACTAGAGCACAGGTGAAATAACCAGCTGATCAATAACCATGGTTACTAACCTGTTCTCACTCATCAGCTGATTATGTCACCTGTGCTCTAGTTCCGCTATTATGAAAACCTGGCCTGTTGGGGGTACTTGAAGACCATGGTTGAGAAATGCATTGGGGCATATTTATCATGCTCCGTATGAAAAAGGTTATGGACCGCTGCTCTGTAACCTGTCCGTCTGCTCTGAGGCGGCGGACAGAAATCAACCTGATCGAATACGATCGGGTTGATTGACACCCCCTGCTAGCGGCCGATTGGCTGCGAATCTGCAGGGGGCGGTATTGCACCAGCAGTTCACAAGAACTGCTGGTGCAATGATAAATGCCGACAGCGCAGGGGCGAAACTACAGGGGGTGCAGAGGTCGCAGGTGCGACTGGGCCCCTGAGGGTGGTGGGCCCAGCTTAAAAAAAAAATAAAAATAAATAGTGTCACTATATATATACAGTAATAGGGGGTCAGACCATCTCACAGACTGTGGGCACAGGGTACCTCCTTTTGCAGACATGTCATCTGATTCACATTTTTTTCTGTGTTAAATGTAAAAAAAAAAATGTATTAAATTCACCTTTTTTTGGAAGGGGGAGGGGTGGTGGGGGGCCCCTTCTTAGATTCTTGCACCTGGGCCCTGTGGTTTCTAGTTACGCCTCTGCGACAGCGTATTCTGTCTGCATTTATCGATGTGCAGCGGACATGATACGCTACATCGTATCATGTCCTCTCGCACATTAATAAATTGACCCCATTGTCTGAGGTATTATTTATGTCCCTATCACTAGCATAGTGGCCTTTCCTTCTTTCTCTCCTTTCTCTTCTAACTTTTTTCTTTTTCTCTCTCTCTTTCTTTTTTTTTTTCTTCCTAATCCTCTCTCTTTCTTCTGTTGATTTGCTGTTCTAACTATCTGCTTACAAGAAAGCTATGCCTTTTCTTAAACCGTTTATGTCAGGGATTGCACCTGTGAACTTTTGTATTTCTTAATACTTCCTTAGTTTGTAGTAATTCATTTCTGCAGTTTCGATTTCCTCTGTATCATGTTCTATGAAAACACTTTTGTGAACAAATGTGAACAACATAATACAATTAGAAGACAGAATATTTTAATAGAATAATGATTTCCTATAATTGACGTGCAAAGTAAGATAGCAGTAAATTAAAAGAAAGAAAGAAAAAAAAGAAGAATACACTGATCTGACAGAGGGTTAAATCTTTTTAGAATTTTTTGTTCAAAATCATAGGTCTAGATCACTGGTTATTAAACCTGTCTTCAGTAGGTATTGCGCATTCGGATCTTTTGTGAGGATCCAAATAAGGAAGTAAGAAGCTGCTCGTTCCCTTTGGATATTTTCGTAGCCGGATTGATTTGTGTAAAACAGGGATCAGCAACTTTGGGCCCCCAGATATAACTATATTTCCCATGATGCTGAGATACTCTTTAGGGGCGTGATCCGATATACGGCGTAGTTTGCGGCGCAAGCGAGGGAACCCGCGTCGCCCGCAGTTTCAGCTCGCAACTCGAGCTATCCAATATACGGCGCCGTCAGATGCTAACGTGCCGTAAGTCTGATAAACCAGCGATGTCCAGAAATCTGCGTAAGTACAAATTTCTGGCGTCGCCAGTGACTTGCGCCACGTTAGAAACTGCCGGCGCCTACAAAACCTGACTAAAGTATGAAATCACCCGCACTGTCTAACACGCCTCCTAAACATAGCCCGACACGTCTAACCCTCTATCCGCTATCCCCCCTCACTATCCTAACAATAAAAAAAGTTATTAACCCCTAAACCACCGCTCCCGTACCCCGCCGCCACCTAATAAAGTTATTAACCCCTAAACCGCCACTCCCGGACCCCGCCGCCAGCTATATTAAATCTATAACCCCCTAATGTGAGCCCCTACCCCGCCACCATCTTACCTACCCCCTAAAGTGAGCCCCTACCCCGCCGCCATCTATTTTAAATTTATTAACCCCTAATTTAATCCCCCTAATCCCCCGCCATCTATATTAAATTATTTAACCCCTAAAATACTAAACTAGCCCTACCACTAAACCTAAGTCTAACCCTACAAATAGCCCTGAAAAGGGCTTTTTGCGTGGCATTACCCCAAAGTAAACTGCTCTTTTGCCAGCCCTTAAAAGGGCTTTTGGCGGGGCTTTGTCACAAAGTAATCAGCTCTTTTGCCTACAATCTAAATCCCTCTACACCGCTGCCACCTATAATAAATGTATTAACCCCTAATCTAATCCCCCTACACCGCCGTCACCTATATTAACTATATTAACCATAATTATATTAGGGTTAATATAGTTAATATAATTATTATATTATATATATTAACTATATTAACCCTAATTATATTTGGGTTAATATAGTTAATATCGTTATTATATTATATATATAATAAGTATAATAACCCTATCTAACTCTAACATCCCTAACTAAACTCTTATTAAAATAAATCTAATATTAATATTATTAATGAAAATATTCCTATTTAAATCTAAATTCTTACCTATAAAATAAACCCTAAGATAGCTAAAATGTAATTAATAATTACATTGTTGCTATTTTAGGGTTTATATTTATTTTACAGGTAACTTGGTATTTATTTTAACTAGGTACAATAGCTATTAAATAGTTAATAACTATTTAATAGCTACCTAGTTAAAATAATTACCAATTTACCTGTAAAATAAATCCTAACCTAAGTTACAAATACACCTACACTATCAATAAATTAAATAAACTACAAATATCTAAACTAAAATACAATTAAATACACTAAACTAAATTACAAAAAAAAAAAAACCACTAAATTACAAAAAATAAAAAAAAAGATTACAAGATTTTTAAGCTAATTACACCTATTCTAAGCCCCCTAATAAAATAATAAACCCCCAAAATAAAAAATGCCCTACCCTATTCTAAATTAAACAAGTTCAAAGCTCTTTTACCTTACCAGCCCTTAAAAGGGCCTTTTGCGGGGCATGCCCCAAAGAAAACTGCTCTTTTGCCTGAAAAAACCCCCACAATACCACCCCCCAACATTACAACCCACCACCCACATACCATTAATCTAACCCAAACCACCCTTAAATAAACCTAACACTACCCCCCTGAAGATCTCCCTACCTTGTCTTCACCCAACCGGGCCGAACTCCTCATCCGATCCGGGCGATGTCTTTATCCAAGCGGCAAAGAAGAATTCTTCATCCCGGTGATGTCTTTATCCAAGCGGCAAAGAAGAAGTCTTCATCCCGGCGATGTGTTTATCCAAGCGGCAGCAAAGTCTTCTTCCATCCGGCAGCATCTTCCATCAAGCGGCATCTTCAATCTTCTTTCTTCGCTCCTCCGACGCAGAGCATCCATCCCGGCCGACGACTTCCCGACGAATGAGGTACCTTTAAATGACATCATCCAAGATGGCGTCCGTCGAATTCCGATTGGCTGATAGGATTCTATCAGCCAATCAGAATTAAGGTAGAAAAATCTGATTGAACCAATCAGCCAATCGGATTGAACTTGAATCTGATTGGCTGATTCAATCAGCCAATCAGATTTTTCTACCTTAATTCCGATTGGCTGATAGAATCCTATCAGCCAATCGGAATTCGATGGACGCCATCTTGGATGACGTCATTTAAAGGTACCTCATTCGTCGTTCAGTCGTCGGCCGGGATGGATGCTCCGCGTCAGAGGAGCAAAGAAAGAAGATTGAAGATGCCGCTTGGATAAAGACATCGCCGGGATGAAGACTTCTTCTTTGCTGCTTGGATAAAGACATCGCCGGGATGAAGAATTCTTCTTTGCCGCTTGGATAAAGACATCGCCGGGATGAAGAATTCTTCTTTGCCGCTTGGATAAAGACATCGCCCGGATCGGATGAGGAGTTCGGCTCGGTTGGGTGAAGACAAGGTAGGGAGATCTTCACGGGGGTAGTGTTAGGTTTATTTAAGGGGGGTTTGGGTTAGATTAGGGGTATGTGGGTGGTGGGTTGTAATGTTGGGGGGTGGTATTGTGTGTTTTTTTTCAGGCAAAAGAGCAGTTTTCTTAGGGGCATGCCCCGCAAAAGGCCCTTTTAAGGGCTGGTAAGGTAAAAAAGCTTTGAACTTGTTTAATTTAGAATAGGGTAGGGCATTTTTTTATTTTGGGGGTTTATTATTTTTTGTAGGGGGCTTAGAATAGGTGTAATTAGCTTAAAAATCTTGTAATCTTTTTTTTACTTTTTGTAATTTAGTGTTTGTTTGTTTTTGTAATTTAGTTTAGTGTATTTAATTGTATTTTAGTTTAGATATTTTAGTTTATTTAATTTATTGATAGTGTAGGTGTATTTGTAACTTAGGTTAGGATTTATTTTACAGGTAATTGGGTAATTATTTTAACTAGGTAGCTATTAAATAGTTAATAACTATTTAATAGCTATTATACCTAGTTAAAATAATTAACAATTTACCTGTAAAATAAATATAAACCCTAACATAGCTACAATGTAATTATTAATTATATTGTAGCTATCTTAGGTTTTATTTTATAGGTAAGTATTTAGATTTAAATAGGAATATTTTAGTTTATAATATGAATTATTTTTAATTTATTTAATAAGAATTTAGTTAGGGGTGTTAGGGTTAGATAGAGTTAATATAGATAATATAAATACTATATTAACTATATTAACCCTAATATAATTAGGGTTAATATAGTTAATATATATAATGTAATAACTATATTAACTATAATATACTTAGGGTTAATATAGATAATAAAGCTGGCGGCGGGGTAGGTCAATTAAATTAGGGGTTAATAATTTTAATATAGATGGCGGCGGTGTAAGGGGCTTACATTAGGGGTTAATACTATTAATATAGGTGGCGGCGGTGTAGGGAGGGCAGGTTATAGGGCAAAAGAGCTGTTTACTTTGGGGCAAAGCCCCGCAAAAGGCCCTTTTAAGGGCTGGTAATAGAGCTTATTACTTTAGGGATATTAGATTAGGGGTTAATAATATTAATATAGCTGGCGGCGGTATAGGGGGTTAGATTAGGGGGTTAATAATTTTTATATAGGTGGCGGTGTAAGGGGTCAGATTAGGGGATAGATAAGGTAGATAGCAGCGGTGTAAGGGGTTCACATTAGGGGATAGATAAGGTAGATGGCGGCGGTTTTAGGGGTTCACATTAGGGGATAGATCAGTTAGATGGTGGCGGTTTTAGGGGCTCACAGTAGGGGGCTAGTTTATGTAGATGGCAGCGGGGTCCGGGAGCGGCGGTTTAGGGGTTAATAACTTTATTAGGGATTGCGGCGGGGGATCGCGGTTGACAGGTAGATAGACATTGCGCATGCGTTAGGTGTTTATTTAGCAGGTAGTTTAGGGAGTTACGGGGCTCCAATAGTCAGCGTAAGGCTTCTTACGGCTGCTTTTAATGGCGAGGGGAAAATGGAGTAAGATTTCTCCATTTTCGCCACGTAAGTCCTTACGCTGTATATTGGATACCAAACTGCGCTGGTTTGGTATACCTGTCTATGGCCCAAAAAACTATGGGCAACGCCAGAAATATACGCGCGTAACTTCTAAGTTACGCCGTATATAGGATAACAAACCAGCGCAAATATTGGCGTCGCCAGCTTTTGCAGGCGACGATTTTTATCGGATCGGGCCCTAGGCTGTCTGAGCATCATGGGAAATGTAGTTCCAAAACATCTGTTGTTGACCCCTGCTGTAAAAGATCCCCACTTTTAGATCTGTACAAATCCAGATTTTAGATTGGATCTTTTACAGGAATCAATCCAGCTACAAAAATATCAAAAGGGAATGAGCAGCTTCTTACTTCTGCATTTGGATCCTCACATTGGATCCGAATGCACATACCTAAGTCTTCAGACCTCCTTAACAGGCCAGATTTTGAGGATATCAGAACTGGAGCACAGGTGAAATAATCAGCTGATGAGTAAACATGGTTATTTTACCTGCTCTCATCTAAGGTAATCCTGAAAATGTGGCCTGTTGCTCCCCAACAAACCTAAGGACAGGTTTGAAAACCAGTGGTCTAGATTCTAACCTGAATGCCAGCAGAATGATTAGCAAAAAGTTTATCATTGAAACAATTCCAACTCATTCACTAACCGCATACCATATTCTTCCAATGGTTGTCAAATACATTTTTGCTTATGAAAACATCTCTTATACCCATATCACCCAAAATTTCCCACAGGCTTTCTGTACAGAGAGGTAAGGGGACTTGCATAGGAGGTACAGGGCTGCAAGTTTTGCAATTTTCGGTCATGTTATGTGTGGGGCCAGGATATTCCCTGGAAACTAAGGCATTGGAAGCTGCAGGAAGGCTAGCATGTAAATAAACTTACAATGTCTGTACCTTGCATACCTACAATTTAAAAATGTTATTCCAATCAATCAATTCTTTTTTCAAGAACTCTCCCTCAGAGGATAAATCAGAAGCACCAAGGCATGAAACATTCATCTTAACAGACTAAGGCCCCTAGTTATCAAGCCGTCAACCTCAAATACGCTGGAATTCTGCAGCGTATTTGTGGCGAGGCTGATTCGCCTTAGTTATCAAGCCCTAGACACTGGCAAAAGTAGAATTTAGTGATGTAAGCTTCGATCCGCCGGACTCAGTCCGACACAGATCAATTCTTACGTCACTACAGATGCTCCGCACACAAGTGCGGCACTATCTGACTACTTTTGCTAGTTATCAAAAAACTAGCAGGTACGCTCGGCACTTTTTCGGCCCAGCGTACCTGGTTTTCAAACCGCCGCCCTGGAGGCGGCGGATCCCATAGGAATCAATGGGAGTCTGACCATAGCGAAAGTTCATGTTCGCTGCTGCCAGACATCCCATTGATTCCTATGGGAGATGTCTACACCTAACACCCTAACATGTACCCCGAGTCTAAACACCCCTAATCTGTCCCCCCTATACCGCCGCAACTAAATAAAGTGTTTACCCCCTAAACCGCCGCTTCCGGAGCCCACCGCCACTATAATAAATATGTTAACCCCTAAACCGCCGCTCCCTGACCCCGCCGCCACCTACATTATACCTATTAACCCCTATCCTGCCCCCCCTATACCGTCGCCACCTATAATAAAGTTATTAACCCCTATCCTACCTATCCCGGACCCTGCCGCAACTAAATAAATAGTTTAACCACTAAACCGCCGCTCCCGGACCCGGCCACAACCTATATTAAACTTATTAACCCCTAATCTGCCACCCCGTACACCGTTGCCACCTATAATAAATTTATTAACCCCTATCCTGCCCCCCCTACACCGCCGCCACTGTAATAAAATTATTAACCCCTAAACCTAAGTCTAACACTAACCCTAACAACCCCTAACTTAAATATTAATTAAATAAATCTAAATAATATTTCTCTTATTAACTAAATTAATCCTATTTAAAACTAAATACTTACCTTTAAAATAAACCCTAATATAGCTACAATATAAATAATAATTATATTGTAGCTATTTTAGGATTTATTTTTATTTTACAGGCATCTTTCAATTTATTTTAACTAGGTACAATAGCTATTAAATAGTTATTAACTATTTAATAGCTACCTAGCTAAAATAAAGAGAAATTTACCTGTAAAATAAAAACTAACCTAAGTTACAATTACACCTAACACTACACTATCATTAAATTAATTAAATAAATTAGCTACAAATAACTACAATTAAATTAAATTAAATAAACTAACTAAAGTACAAAAAAATAAAAAAGCTAAGTTACAAAAAATAAAAAAAATAAGTTACAAACATTTAAAAAATATTTCAAAAAATATTTTACTTACACCTAATCTAAGCCCCCTAATAAAATAACAAAGCCCCCCAAAATAAAAAAATGCCCTACTCTATTCTAAATTAAAAAGTTACCAGCTCTTTTACCTTACCAGCCCTTAAAAGGGCCTTTTGCGGGGCATGCCTCAAAGAATTCTGCTCTTTTGCCTGTAAAATAAAAATACAACCCCCCAACATTAACCCCTTAATGACCATAGCACTTTTCCATTTTCTGTCCGTTTGGGACCAAGGCTACTTTTACATTTTTGCGGTGTTTGTGTTTAGCTGTAATTTTCCTCTTACTCATTTACTGTACCCACACATATTATATACCGTTTTTCTCGCCATTAAATGGACTTTCTAAAGATACCATTATTTTCATCATATCTTATAATTTACAATAAAAAAAATTATAAAATATGAGGAAAAATTGAAAAAAAACCCACTTTTTCTAACTTTGACCCCCAAAATCTGTTACATATCTACAACCACCAAAAAACATCTATGCTAAATAGTTTCTAAATATTGTCCTGAGTTTAGATATACCCAATGTTTACATGTTCTTTTGCTTTTTTTGCAAGTTATAGGGCAATAAATACAAGTAGCACTTTGTTATTTCCAAACCATTTTTTTTTTCAAAATTAGCGCTAGTTACATTAGAACACTGATATCTTTCAGGAATCTCTGAATATCCATTGACATGTATATATTTTTTTTTAGTAGACAACCCAAAGTATTGATCTAGGCCCATTTTGGTATATTTCATGTCACCATTTCACCGCCAAATGCGATTAAATACAAAAAATCGTTCACTTTTTCACAATTTTTTTCACAAACTTTAGGTTTCTCACTGAAATTATTTACAAACAGCTTCTGCAATTATGGCACAAATGGTTGTAAATTCTTCTCTGGGATCCCCTTTGTTCAGAAATAGCAGACATATATGGCTTTGGCGTTGCTTTTTGGTATTTTGAAGGCCGCTAAATGCCGCTGCGCATCACACGTGTATTATGGCTAGCAGTGAAGGGGTTAATTAGGTAGCTTGTAGGGAGCTTGCAGGGTTAATATTAGATTTAGTGTAGAGCTCAGCCTCCCACCTGAAACATCAGACCCCCTGATCCCTCCCAAACAGCTCTCTTCCCTCCCCCACCCCACAATTGTCCCCGCCATCTTAAGTACTGGCAGAAAGTCTGCCAGTACTAAAATAAAAGCTATATTTGTTTTTTTGGTGGGTTTTTTTAAAGCATACTTACATATGCTGCTGTGTACTATCCCCTCTTAGCCCCCAACCTCACTGATCCCCCCCAAACAGCTTCCTAACCCTCCCACTCTAACTTAATGGGCGCCATCTTGGGTACTGGCAGCTGTCTGCCAGTACCCAGTTAAGAAGAAAAAAGGTTTTTATTTTACATTTTTTTAACTTTTCTGTAGTGTAGCTTCCCCCCCACACAAAAACCAACCCCCCACCCCTCCACGATCTCTTTTTGTGCTTTTTTTTTTGTGTGCTTATGGCACTTTTAACTTTATACTTTTAATTAATTTTCCGTAGTGTAGCGGTTCCCACCCGCTCCCGCCCCGTGCACGCGCCCGCCAGCCACCCTCCGTGCATGCGCGCGCGTCCGTGCACGCCCCCGGCGGTCCCGCCCCCGATCCCGCCCCCCTCGACGTCACACGGCACACCGATGGCCGCCCACCCGCCTCCCAAGTCGGCTCCCACCCACCAACGATACCGGCCATCGATGTCCGGTGCAGAGAGGGCCACAGAGTGGCTCTCTCTGCATTGGATGGCCATGTAAGGTTATTGCAGGATGCCTCCATATCGAGGCATCACTGCAATAACTGGAAAGCAGCTGGAAGCGAGCAGGATCGCTTCCAGCTGCTTTCCACACCGAGGACGTGCAGGGTACGTCCTCAGGCGTTAACTGCCTTTTTTTTGAGGACGTACCCTGCACGTCCTCGGTCATTAAGGGGTTAAAACCCACCACCCACATACCCATAATCTAACCCAAACCCCCCTTAAATAAACCTAACACTACCCCCCTGAAGATCATCCTACCTTGAGTCGTCTTCAGCCAGCCGACCACCGATGGAACCGAAGAGGAGATCCGGAGCGGCAGAAGTCATCATCCAAGGGGCGCTGAAGAAGTCTTCCATCCGATGAAGTCATCATCCAGGCCACGCTGAAGAGGTCTTCCATCCGATAGAAGTTTTCATCCAGGCGGCGTCTTCAATCTTCATCCATCCGGAGCGGAGCGGAGCCATCTTCAGACGAGCCGACGCGGAGCCATCCTCTTCTTCCCGACGACTAACGACGAATGAAGGTGCTTTTAAGGGACGTCATCCAAGATTGCGTCCCTTCAATTCCGATTGGCTGATAGGATTCTATCAGCCAATCGGAATTAAGGTAGGAAAAATCTGATTGGCTGATTGAATCAGCCAATCAGATTCAAGTTCAATCCGATTGGCTGATCCAATCAGCCAATCAGATTGAGCTTGCATTCTATTGGCTGATCGGAACAGCCAATAGAATGCAAGCTCAATCTGATCGGCTGATTGGATCAGCCAATCAGATTGAACTTGAATCTGATTGGCTGATTCAATCAGCCAATCAGATTTTTCCTAACTTAATTCCGAATGGCTGATAGAATCCTATCAGCCAATCGGAATTGAAGGGACGCCATCTTGGATGACGTCCCTTACAGGAACCTTCATTCGTCGTTAGTCGTCGGGAAGAAGATCGGCTCGTCTGAAGATGGCTCCGCTCCGCTCCGGATGGATGAAGATTGAAGACGCCGCCTGGATGAAGACTTCTATTGGATGGAAGACCTCTTCAGCGCCGCCTGGATGATGATTTCATCGGATGGAAGACTTCTTCAGCGCCCCTTGGATGATGACTTCTGCCGCTCCAGATCTCCTCTTCGGTTCCATCGGTGGTCGGCTGGCTGAAGACGACTCAAGGTAGGATGATCTTCAGGGGGGTAGTGTTAGGTTTATTTAAGGGGGGTTTGGGTTAGATTAGGGGTATGTGGGTGGTGGGTTTTAATGTTGGGGGGGTTGTATTTTTATTTTAAAGGCAAAAGAGCAGAATTCTTTGGGGCATGCCCTGCAAAAGGCCCTTTTAAGGGCTGGTAAGGTAAAAGAGCTGGTAACTTTTTAATGTAGAATAGGGTAGGGCATTTTTTTATTTTGGGGGGCTTTGTTATTTTATTAGGGGGCTTAGATTAGGTGTAAGTAGCTTAAAACTGTTGTGATATTTTATAAATGTTTGTAACTTATTTTTTTTATTTTTTGTAACTTAGCTTTTTTTATTTTTTGTACTTTAGTTAGTTTATTTAATTTAATTTAATTGTAGTTATTTGTAGCTAATTTATTTAATTAATTTAATGATAGTGTAGTGTTAGGTTTAATTGTAACTTAGGTTAGGATTTATTTTACAGGTAATTTTGTATTTCTTTTAGCTAGGTAGTTATTAAATAGTTAATAACTATTTAATAACTATTCTAACTAGCTAAAATAAATACAAAGTTACCTGTAAAATAAATATAAATCCTAAAATAGCTACAATGTAATTATTAATTATATTGTAGCTATCTTAGGGTTTATTTTACAGGTAAGTATTTAGTTTTAAATAGGAATAATTTATTAAAGTATAGTGTAGTGTTAGGTGTAATTGTAACTTAGGTTAGTTTTTATTTTACAGATAAATTTCTCTTTATTTTAGCTAGGTAGCTATTAAATAGTTCTTAACTATTTAATAGCTATTGTACCTAGTTAAAATAAATTGAAAGATGCCTGTAAAATAAAAATAAATCCTAAAATAGCTACAATATAATTATTATTTATATTGTAGCTATATTAGGGTTTATTTTAAAGGTAATTATTTAGTTTTAAATAGGATTAATTTACGCCTAGATTTAGAGTTTTGCATTAGCCGTCAAAACCAGCGTTAGGGGCTACTAACGCTGGTTTTGGGCTACCGCTGATATTTAGAGTCGTGTAGGTAAGGGTCTAACGCTCACTTTCCAGCCGCGACTTTTCCATACCGCAGATCCCCTTACGTCATTTGCGTATCCTATCTTTTCAATGGGATCTTTCTAACGTCGGTATTTAGAGTCTTGGCTGGAGTGAGATTTAGAACTCTAACGACAAAACTCCAGCCGCAGAAAAAAGCCAGGAGTTAAGAGCTTTTTGGGCTAACGCCGGTTCATACTGCTCTTCACTACTGTGCTCTAAAGTACACTAACACCCATAAACTACCTATGTACCCCTAAACCAAGGCCCCCCACATCGCCGCCACTCAATTACATTTTTTTAACCCCTAATCTGCCGACCGCACACCGCAGCAACCTACATTATCCCTATGTACCCCTAATCTGCTGCCCCTAACACCGCCGACCCCTATATTATATTTATTAACCCCTAATCTGCCGCCCCCAACGTCGCCGCCACCTACCTACAATTATTAACCCCTAATCTGCCAACCGGACCTCACCGCTACTATAATAAAGTTATTAACCCCTAATCCGCCTTACTCCCGCCTCAATAACCCTATAATAAATATTATTAACCCCTAATCTGCCCTCCCTAACATCGCCGACACCTAACTTCAAGTATTAACCCCTAATCTGCCGACCGGACCTCGCCGCTACTCTACTAAATTTATTAACCCCTAAAGCTAAGTCTAACCCTAACACTAACACCCCCCTAAGTTAAATATAATTTATATCTAACGAAATAAATTATTTCTTATTAAATAAATTATTCCTATTTAAAGCTAAATACCTGTAAAATAAACCCTAATATAGCTACAATATAACGAATAGTTACATTGTAGCTATTTTAGGGTTTATATTTATTTTACAGGCAACTTTGTATTTATTTTAACCAGGTACAATAGCTATTAAATAGTTAATAACTATTTAATAGCTACCTAGTTAAAATAATTACAAAATTACCTGTAAAATAAATCCTTACCTAAGTTACAATTAAACCTAACACTACACTATCAATAAATGAATTAAATAAAATACCTACAATTAAATACAATTAAACCTAACACTACACTATCAATAAATTAATTACATAAAATACCTACAAATAAATACAATTAAATAAACTAACTAAAGTACAAAAAATAAAAAAAGAACTGTTACAAAAAATAAAAAAATAATTTACAAACATTATAAAAATATTATAACAATTTTAAGCTAATTACACCTACTCTAAGCCCCCTAATAAAATAACAAAGCCCCCCAAAATAAAAAAAATACATGGAATCAGCCAATCAGATTCAAATCCGATTGGCTGATTGGATGAGCCAATCGGATTGAACTTGAATCTGATTGGCTGATTCCATCAGCCAATCAGAATTTTCCTACCTTAATTCCGATTGGCTGATAGAATCCTATCAGCCAATCGGAATTCGAGGGACGCCATCTTGGATGACGTCCCTTAAAGGAACCGTCATTCGTCGGGAAGTCGTCGGCCAGGATGGATGTTCCACGTCGGCGGGATGAAGATGGATCCGGAAGAAAGAAGTTTGAAGATGCCGCTTGATAGAAGACTTCAGCCCGATGATGGACCTCTTCAGTCGGATGATGGATGTCTTCAGTGCCCGCTTGGATCAAGACTTCAGCCCGATGATGGACCTCTTCAGCCCGATGATGGATGTCTTCAGCCCCCACTTGGGCTTGGATGAAGATTTCAGAGCCTCCACTGGACTGATCGGTGATACCCGGCGTGGTGAAGATAAGGTAAGATGATCTTCAGGAGCTTAGTGTTAGGTTTATTTAAGGGGGGTTTGGGTAAGATTAGGGGTATGTGGGTGGTGGGTTGTAATGTTGGGGGTGGGTATTGTATGGTTTTTTTTTACAGGCAAAAGAGCTGTTTTCTTTGGGGCATGCCCCGCAAAAGGCCCTTTTAAGGGCTGGTAAGGTAAAAGAGCTTTTCTATTTGTATTTTAGAATAGGGTAGGGCATTTTTTTTATTTTGGGGGGCTTTGTTATTTTATTAGGGGGCTTAGGGTAGGTGTAATTAGCTTAAAATTGTTGTAATATTTTTATAATGTTTATAAATTATTTTTTTATTTTTTGTACTTTAGTTAGTTTATTTAATTGTATTTATTTGTAGGTATTTTATGTAATTAATTTATTGATAGTGTAGTGTTAGGTTTAATTGTAGATAATTGTAGGTAATTTATTTAATTAATTTATTGATAGTGTAGTGTTAGGTTTAATTGTAACTTAGGTAAGGGTTTATTTTACAGGTAATTTTGTAATTATTTTAACTAGGTAGCTATTAAATAGTTATTAACTATTTAATATCTATTGTACCTAGTTAAAATAAATACAAAGTTGCCTGTAAAATAAATATAAATCCTAAAATAGCTACAATATAATTATTCGTTATATTGTAGCTATATTAGGGTTTATTTTACAGGTAAGTATTTAGATTTAAATAGGAATAATTTATTTAATAAGAGTTAATTTATTTCGTTAGATAAAAATTATATTTAACTTAGGGGGGTGTTAGTGTTAGGGTTAGACTTAGCTTTAGGGGTTAATAAATTTATTAGAGTAGCGGCGAGGTCCGGTCGGCAGATTAGGGGTTAATAATTGAAGTTAGGTGTCGGCGATGTTAGGGAGGGCAGATTAGGGGTTAATACTATTTATTATAGTGCTTTTGAGGCGGGAGTGAGGCGGATTAGGGGTTAATAACTTTATTATAGTAGCGGTGAGGTCCGGTCGGCAGATTAGGGGTTAATAATTGTAGGTAGGTGGCGGCGACGTTGGGGTGGCAGATTAGGGGTTAATAATTATAATATAGGGGTCGGCGGTGTTAGGGGCAGCAGATTAGGGGTACATAGGGATAACGTAGGTTGCGGCGGTGTACGGAGCGGCAGATTAGGGGTTAAAAGTGTAATGCAGGTGTCAGCAATAGCGGGGGCGGCAGATTAGGGGTTAATAAGTGTAAGGTTAGGGGTGTTTAGACTCGGGGGTTCATGTTAGGGTGTTAGGTGCAGACTTAGGAAGTGTTTCCCCATAGGAAACAATGGGGCTGCGTTAGGAGCTGAACGCTGCTTTTTTGCAGGTGTTAGGTTTTTTTCAGCTCAAACTGCCCCATTGTTTCCTATGGGGGAATCGTGAACGAGCATGTTTTTGAAGCTGGCCGCGTCCGTAAGCACCGCTGGTATTGATTGTTGCAGTGGCGGTAAATTATGCTCTACGCTCCCTTTTTGGAGCCTAACGCAGCCATTCTGTGAACTCTAAATACCAGTGGTATTTAAAAGATGTGGCGGAAAAAAAGCATGCGTAGCTAACGCACCTCTTTGGCCGCAGAACTCTAAATCTAGCCGTTAGTTAATAAGAGAAATATTATTTAGATTTATTTAATTAATATTTAAGTTAGGGGGGTGTTAGGGTTAGTGTTAGACTTAGGTTTAGGGGTTAATAATTTTATTACAGTGGCGGCGGTGTAGGGGGGGCAGGATAGTGGATAATAAATTTATTATAGGTGGCAACGGTGTAGCGGGGGCAAATTAGGGGTTAATAAGTTTAATATAGGTGGCGGCGGTTTCCGGGAGCGGCGGTTTAGGGGTTAAACTATTTATTTAGGTGTGGCGGGGTCCGGGATCCGCAGGATAGGGGTTAATAACTTTATTATAGGTGGAAGCGGTATAGGGGGGGCAGAATAGGGGTTACTAGGTATAATGTAGGTGGCGGCGATGTCCGGGAGCGGCGGTTTAGGGGTTAATACATTTATAAGAGTTGCGGCGGGGTCTAGGAGCGGCGGTTTAGGGATTAATAACTTTATTGAGTTGCGGAGGGGTCCGGGGGCGCCGGTATAGGGGGTAGAACAGTGTAGTTAGTGTGGGTGCTTAGTGACAGGCTAGCAATAAAGCTGTCAATAATCCAAAGAGCAGCGAGATCGGATGATTGATAACTCTCACAGTCCGCTGCTCATCGCCCCGTACTTGGTGCGCAGCTTTTTGACAGCTTTTTTGATAACTTAGGCGAAATTTTGAAGGTCCGCGGCGGCGATGGTAGGCGAGCTTAGGCGGGCGTATTGGACCGACGAAGGCAGGTAAAGTAGACAGCTTGATAATTACCCCCCTAAGACTTACTTAATTCATATAAGCTAGTAGAGAGATAATCAGAAACCACCCTTTTTACGCTTACTTGGAGGGGACATGGCCACCAACATCTCAGATATAGTAGAGCGTACAAAATCTTTAAATCCTGGAGCAACATCTGAACTCCTCTTCTGTATAGAACAAACAGAGGGGGGGCAGATACCCTTAGAAGTAAGAGCAGCATTACACTGATTAGAATGCATAAGATGATCTGTACATGATTTGCAAAGTTGAGCAGGGGGGGATCAACCAGCTTGCAAAACATACACTTTATATTAGTAGGAAAATGTTCAGAGGATCTAGCTTTAGGGGTACTAGTAATAACAGAAGAGGAGACAGGATAAGTATGCTCCATAATGAAACATAAATAAAAAAGGCAATCAATGAGAAAATAAAAATATAAACAATGATTTAAACATAGCAATAAAGGAAGCGTAAATAAAGCAACCTTACACCCAAATAAAGCAGCTGTTGGAAGTAATGAAATCTTACCCCCTCACCAGAGGATTGAGCAAACTTTAGGAGCGCTCAATATCCATACAGCATCTGATGAGTGCTAACCCGACGACAGGCCGAACATACAAATGTGCACTTAGGGGCTGATTTATCAAGTTCCATATAGAGCTTGATACCCCTGTTTCTGCGCGGGCATTGAGGCTCGCTGGAAACAGAAGTTATGAAGCAGTGGTCTAAAGACTGCTGCTCCATAACTTGTCCGCCTGCTCTGAGGCCGCGGAAAGAAATCAACCCGATCGAATACATATCGGCTTGATTGACACCCCCTGCTAGCGGCCGTTTTGCCTCGAATCTGCAGGAGGCGGCATTGCACCAGCAGTTTACAAGAACTGCTGGTGCAATGATAAATGCCGACAGCATATGCTGTCGGAATTTATCGATGTGCAGCGGACATGATACACTACATCGTATCATGTCCGCTCACACTATAATAAATCTGCCCCTTAGTCTAAGCGCGGGAAAAAATT
This sequence comes from Bombina bombina, assembly GCF_027579735.1. NCBI lineage: Eukaryota > Metazoa > Chordata > Amphibia > Anura > Bombinatoridae > Bombina > Bombina bombina. The sequence continues at coordinate 90,996,008 of NC_069508.1, read as the reverse complement.
AAAACAAAAATGTCACATAGGACAACTACTTATGCGTGCATGACAAGCATATAGAATAAAAGCACAAAAAACAACACACGCATTAGTCGACACACACTAAGTAAAAGCGCTAAACAAATGCCAACATGCGCTTAAGCTGACGCTTGCTAACCACGAACGAGTGAGAACAAAAACTCAAAGCGTTTAAAAAAATTGATGCTCTCAAACAATCCGGCATTTGTACAAACTGCCGTGCACAACCAAGCTGATGTGTGCTAACAAAAAATAAGCGCGAAAGAAGAAGCCGACACACGCTATCATAAATACGTAACGCACCTCAAGGCCTACAATAGGGTGAAATAAGGTAGTTTTATGCCCAATCCTAACATTCCTGACATAATTGTCCCTAGGCAATGCTATACTCATAAGAGAGTACATACTAATAGCCTAAAGACTAAGCATGTGCCAATAAAACAACCCCCACACTGACCTGATAGGCACCCATACTACTGGACTTACCATAAGCAGCAGGAACGGCTTCCAGTAGATAGCCAATCTAGTACTGTACATCTGATAACAGAGGATCTAAATATATGAGTATAACGTTAAACCAACAGGAGGAGGCTAGGGACCAGTCCCTGTGATACCTGTGGCAGGCTTGTGACCAGCTCCCATAAGGTATTCTTGTGCCCATATACTTCAAAGACATCCCTCTGTCCAAACAGTAGCTATCTGAGGACAACTGGGCCTCAAATCCTTCTGAGCACCCTTCTCACAAACACCTGGATCTCCTCCCTTCTTCGTCCTCCTCCTGTGAAGGTAAAGACAAGACTAGTTTATAGTAAGTAGGGAGGGGTTTTAAGGGCTCTTAGAGTTGGGGGATCCTCCTAGTGGCCAGGAGTATAATTACCTGGACTAATAGATTGCGGACTCTCACTACCTTTATGAAAGAAATTAAATGAATTGCATGGGTGCATTTCAATTTTAAATATACTTAAATATACTTCCATTAGCAAAAAATGCTTCTAGTAAAAGTAATTACTGTTTTTCAGCGGCATACGCACATCTCCTGTGAGGGCCGTTTATCATTATTCAAACACTATGCATGCTCAGAGAGGTGGCTGTGGTGTATATTGCTTCTCAAGATGCCATTTGTGTCATACCAGCTACTGCTGACCCTCTGAGAAGGTGTGGTGTTTGAATGCTGGTGCACGGGCAGTCACAGGATATGTGCGTATGCTACAGAAAAACAGTAATAACTTATATTAGAAGCATTTTTGCTAATCCCAGCTGGTAGCAGAATGTGATTGTAAAAATAATGCTGTAAGACCCTGGAGATGCAGGAAATAGCGGCAATAGTGTACTGTAGACATATAATCAAATACAAGAAACAAACTACAAAGTCACTGTGTTTAGGTAAAGATTAAAGGGACAGTTCACCCAAAAATGTTCTCCTATAATTGTCCCCAATGATTCTTTTTACCTGCTGGACTCAGTGTTTTAAATTGTTAACAAGTAGCTTCTTTACCCCTACTTTGGCATTTGAAATAGCTGATTTAGCTTTTGGTATCCAAATCTATACTGAAAGTTTCTATACTGGAGTATATTCTATTGAATAGCCTATGTAAACACAGCCAGCAGAAGAGATTACACTCTCAATCGGGGGCATGATAAGTAATAAAATGATATTTGTCCATTGTTCTCTCTTCACTGGGAAACAGTGTTATACCGAGAAACGCGTCTCTGTGTTTTAGTTTTGATAATAAATACATTTTTTAATCAAAACTGATTTTTATACAGATTTTTAGCAAGCAGTATACACTTAAATACTGCCTATTTCCTTCAATTTGTTTCTTTTTGTAGCCTTCTCTTCTGTTTATTTATAGGTGTATCATCATAGTGAGAGGCCATCTCACTCCTTAAGAGCTGCCTGCATTTTCCTCTCCACATTGCTTGGGATACCATTACTATACCTTTCTAATCAAAAGGAATATAAGGGACTATTTGAACATTCTCCTATATATATATATATATATATATATATATATTTATTTTTTTTTAGAGAGTTTTAGATTTATTATATAATTTTTAATTTCGGCAAATTTTAACTACAGTATTATTTTCAATATATACATTTTTTATGTTATATTTTATATTTTTATTTTTTTTATTTTTTTTATTTTATATTTTATATTATTTTTTTTTTATTTTTTTGTATCCTTTTATTAATTATTGTTGAATACTGAATTTTCACACAATACTTGGCACACCTAACAACTCTCCCTTAAAGTGGTAGTGTTTATGTTTTAGCTTATAAGGTTAATTTTAGCTGTAGTGTAGAGATTACCCTCCCAACTGACCTCCCGCCCCCTGACCCCTTACAAACTGGTCATATCCCTTGCTCACCCTCCACTGGTCGCCTTAACTTAGGTTCTGCCAGTAGACCATTTTAGGGCATTTTTTTAAATTATATTTTTGCACTATAAGGGTCCCTCCTCAACCCTCCCACCTCCCAAACAACTTTCTAACCCTTCCCTTTCTTCCCTCACTCCTTCCTCCTGCGATGCACCACACACCTCCCTTCTACCCTCCCACACCACCCACTTTATTACCACAAACCAACACAGGAGTGTCACTGTCTGTATCAGAGAAATACCTTCATATGGTAAAGGCAGAACGATTATTATTATTATTATTATCATTAATTTGTAGAGCGCCAACAGATCAACGATCAGTGCTTGTGTCATTAAAAGGGACACTGAACCCAAATTTTTTCTTTCATGATTCAGATAGAGCATAACATTTTAAGCAACTTTCTAATTTACTCTTATTATCAATTTTTCTTTGTTCTCTTGCTATCTTTATTTTAAAAGCAGGAATGTAAATCTTAGCAGCCAGCCCATTTTAGGTTCAGCACCATGGATAGCGCTTGCTTATTAGAGGCTTGCATTTACCCACCAATAAGCAAGCATAACCCAGGTTCTCAACCAAAAATTGTCCGGCTCCTATGCATCACATTCCTGCTTTTTAAATAAAGATAGCAAGTGAATAAAAAAAAATTCATAATAGGAGTAAATTAGAAAGTTGCTTGAAATTGCATGCTCTATCTGAATCATGAAAGAAAAAAATTGGGTGTAGTGTCCATTTAACCCCTTAACGACCAAGGACGTGCCAGGAACGTCCTACATAAAAACATCCTTAATGACCAAGGACGTTCCTGGCACGTCCTCTGGGGTTTGAAGCTCTGGAAGCGATTCTAATCGCTTTTAGGTGCTTCCAGGGTATTGCAGTGATGCCTCGATATGCAGGCATCACTGCAATTCCCTTTTTACCCCACCAATGCAGAGAGAGCCACTCTGTGGCCCTCTCTGCATCGGCAATCGATGGGGCCATTTGTTGGTGGGTGGGAGCTGCAGTTGGGAGGGGGTGGGCGGCCCCTCGTTACACACATACCGGCGATCGGTTCTCATTATGGCTTGTAAGTCCCGCGGTTGCGACGGGGGGGGGGGGGCGCGGGTGCGTGCTGCATTTACCGGCTGCTAGTATAAAAGTAATGGGAAGGAGGGAGATGGAAGGTGGGGTAAAATGTGCTTGGGAAGGGATCTAGGAGGGGGAGGGTGGGTAGGCTACTGAGGGGGGGCAGCTACACTAAAGAAAATATAATTTTTAAAATTTAAAAAAAAAAAAAAATTGGGGGCAAATTGGGTACTGGCAGACAGCTGGCAGTTTCCAAGATGGCGGCAAATAAAATAAAAAAAATTAAAGATACCTTTTATTTTAGTACTGGCAGACTTTCTGCCAGTACGTAAGATGGCGGGGACAATTGTGGGGTGGGGGAGGGAAGGGAGCTGTTTGGGAGGGATCAGGGGGTGTGATGTGTCAGGTGGGAGGCTGATCTCTACACTAAAGCTAAAATTAACCCTGCAAGCTCCCTACAAGCTACCTAATTAACCCCTTCACTGTTAGACATAATACACGTGTGATGCAAAGCGGCATTTAGCGGCCTTCTAATTACCAAAAAGCAATGCCAAAGCCATATATGTCTGCTATTTCTGAACAAAGGGGATCCCAGAGAAGCATTTACAACCATTTGTTCCATAATTGCACAAGCTGTTTGTAAATAATTTCAATGAGAATCCTAAAGTTTGTGAAAAAAATGGTGAAAAAGTGAACAATTTTTTTTATTTGATCGCATTTGGCAGTGAACTGATGGCATGAAATATACCAAAATGGGCCTAGATCAATACTTTGGGATGTTTTCTAAAAAAATATATACATGTCAAGGGATATTCAGGGATTCCTGAAAGATATCAGTGTTCCAATATAACTAGCGCTAATTTTGAAAAAAAGTGGTTTGGAAATAGCAAAGTGCTACTTGTATTTATGGCCCTATAACTTGCAAACAAAGCAAAGAACATGTAAACATTGGGTATTTCTAAACTCAGGACAAAATTTAGAAACTATTTAGCATGGGTGTTTTTTGGTGGTTGTAGATGTGTAACAGATTTTGGGGGTCAAAATTAGAAAAAGTGTTTTTTTTTTTCATTTTTTCCTCATATTTTATAAAGTTTTTTTAGTAAATTATAAAATATGATGAAAATAATGGTATCTTTAAAAAGTCCATTTAATGGCGAGAAAAACGGTATATAATATGTTTGGGTACAGTAAATGAGTAAGAGGAAAATTACAGCTAAACACAAACACTGCAGAAATGTAAAAATAGCCCAAACGGACAGAAAATGGTTAAGTGCTCTGGTCACTAAGGGGTTAAGCATGGAAACTGAAAAAAACCTAGGTCCTTAAAAGCTTAAAGGGCTAAACCATGCTGTCCTGGATTGTCCTGAATTCCTACTAATTAGTTTCCTGTCCCTTGTCACAGTATATGGATGACAAGATTCACTTTCCACAAAATCAGCTGACTGCATCCTGTGTGTGACTTTACAAGTCAAGCAGAGCAGGAAGTATGACAATCTGTGTGCAAAACCATAAACACGAATAAGACAAATAAACTATATATATAAGTATATGTTACTATGTTTGTATCCTTTAGCTTAAATCAAATATGTAGGTACAATTACTGCATGTTCTGGTATACAGAAACAGGTGATATTTGTTTGGGACTGGAGCACTTACAGTTTTATCTTAGCAATAGTTTTTGTTATTAGATTTCATTGTAGGCAAACTATTTTCGCATGCCTGTATAAATAAAAAATAATAAACAGTTTTTTCAACACCTCCTCTTCAAAATTTATGAGATGTCCCACATTTGGATATGAGGTGTCCTGAAATGGGGTCTGTTAAAGGGACAGTCTACTTCAGAATTGTTATACTTTAAAAATATAGATAATCCCTTTAATACCCATTGACCAGTTTTGCATATATATTAATATAATTTTTACTTCTATGATTACCTTGTATCTAAGCCTCTGCTGACTGCCCCCTTATTTAAATTCTTTTGACAGACTTTCATTTAAGCCAGTGCTGACTCCTAGGCAACTCCATAGGAGTGAGCGAAATGTTGTCTATATGGAGCACATGAACCAGCTCTGTCTAGCTGTAAAAAAATGTTAAAATGCCCTGGGATAAGAGGCAGCCTTCAAGGGCTTAGAAATTAGCATATTAGCCTACCTAGGTTTAGCTTTCAACAAAGAATACCAAGAGAGCAAAGAAAATTTGATGACAAAAGTAAATTAGACAGTTGTTTAAAATTGCATGCCCTATCTGAATCATGCAAGTTTAATTTTGATTTGACTGTACCTTTAAGAATGCTTATTATTTTATTTGTGATACTGTGTTTGATATTATGAAAACTCACCTTGGTCACCTTAGTTAAATACAAAGCACAGTTCAGATTGCATGTGAGTGCAGCACTTAAAGGGACAGTCAACACCAGAATGTTTGTTGTTTTAAACGATCGATAATCCCTTAATTACCCGATAATCCCTTAATTACCCATTTACCCAGTTTTGCATAACCAACAAAGTTATAATAATACCAGTTTCACCTCTGTAATTACCTTTTATCTAAGCCTCTGCAGACTGCCCCCTTATTTCAGTTAATTTGACAGATTTGCATTTAGCCAATCAGTGCTTACTCCTCGGTAAATTCAAGTGCATGAGTTCAGTGTTATCTATATCAAAAACATGAACTAACGCCCTCTATTGGTGAAAAACTGTCAAAATGCATTTAGATAAAAGGCGGCCTTCATGGTCTAATAAATAAGCATATGAACCTCCTAGGTTTAGCTTTCAACTAAGAATACCAAGAGAACAAAGCAAAATTGGTGATAAAAGTAAATTGAAAAGTTGTTTAAAATTGAATGCCCTGATAGAGACTTCCGGGGGGAGGAGACTGTGTGCAGGACGTGCTGTGTGCACCTCTCTCTAAAACTCCTACTATAGCCATTGGCGGCTAAAATTCGCGCCGACCTTCGTTCCAAGGCGGTGGCTAAAACTATCCAAGGGATACCGGACCCCGGCTCCATAGCGGTGCAGCTTCAACGCACCGTGCTTGGCCATTTTAAACTTTGACTCCCTGTAAATCTCACACTAGGACTGCGAACTGCAAACGCATTCCCCCACCCCTCCCACCGGTGCTGCGAGAGGAGGTGGAAGGGGCACTGGACATTAAGACCCAAGCTCAAGATTAGGCGGAAAGTCAAGAACGGGTACCTCTTCTCTGACCCCTGACTTAGCTTCGGCTGCAAGAAAATCACCTGGTCCCCCTCAACTTACCCCGCTCCTACCTGCTTCCCGGGGGTACTGGCGCGGTGGAACCTGTCAGCTGTCTACTGGCCTCCAACGGGAGGCGCACACAAGGATTGCTGGGACGCCGGCTGGTGACGTCGGATGACTGACGCTGCGCTACCCACTGACACGGAACGGGAGTGACTGCCGAGCTGCATGCTCCACACACCGCTGCTGCTCGTGGAATCTCGGCAGCCCCCGTCAGTAAACCGTCTGGTGGGCTCTGGAGGTTTCGCAGCCTACGCTCCGGTTTTTTTCCTGAGAGGGGCCAAATCTGCATCACCCGGGGGAAGCTGAAGGTCAGGGCTCTGGGACCTGCTGTTGCCATTTCACCACGGTGTATGGTATAAGGTACTTTTTATTCAGTTGAGGTACAAGCTACTTGGATATCAGAGAGCTAGTGTGAACCAACACAAATACTTGAAAAGCTGCGTTCAATTTGACTTTTCTCACTAGACCTTGGAACAAAAGTAGCATTAAAGAGGCTCATAAAGCTCGCTCCCCATGGTCTGGGGGCCCTTTTTTGTCTTTGCCTATCTCCTTAACATTTCACACATAAGGATTAATTGGACATAGGAGGAACTGTGTACTTATTACAAACCAGCACGAGCCATCAACCCTCCTATCTGTCTCTATCAGATTCTTTTTCTTTTGCTTTTCATGATCTAAATGAAAAGTGAGGGGAGAAGGGAGGAAAGAGGAGGGTTTTGCAGCGTCGGAGAAAAACTATCCTACACACTCTAGCTAACTAATGTTTGGTTTTGTATTTTCTTTTTGATGCTGCAGCCATACCATAATTCACAGGGCCATGGGGAAGCAGTTATAGTGGTATAGCTTGCCTTTAAAAATTGAAAGTGTAAGGGCCTCTGAAACCATTATTTGTCTGTGGTTAAAAGCTTCTAAACCCCTGTTATTAAGGCCTGGTTAGATAAACATGCACAACTGAAAATCCTTATTGTTTCTTAGAATATCAGCAAAAAGCATAATTGAGTGATTGGCTGCTTAACAGGATAAAGTCTCTGTTGTTTCTATTTTTTTCTTTGAACAGGCAGTCTCCTTTGAACACTGTTTTATCCTTAAAAATTGTTTAAAGAAAAACGTTATTTTCCTTTTATGCTATTTCATTGCTGTACATAAATTTTATATACACAGTTGGTTAAAATACAAGACATTTACTATAGTGAACGTGCTCCCCTGGGTTCAGAGAGGGGGAACAGAGATGGGGAAGGGAAGAGGGAATTGAAGTATTGGAGTAATATATCCTAGCAACATCAATATACTACCACCCCGTTCCCCCCCTGTGTTTTTGGCTGTTAAAGGCACGATATGCTAGCCATAGGGGAATAATAAACTGTATTGCATTTCCCTTTCTTTGTTCATGAAAAAGGGATAGAAACAGGAAAGCTGACATATATATACTACTATATAAATTTAAATCTAAGCTTCATTGCTAAAAATTGAAAAACTGCCTTTTTCTCTTCTTCTCCATCTCCTTCTTTTCTTTTCTTTTTTCCTTTCTTTAGAAAATATTAATGCGCCGGATCCACTGTTGTAGTCACAGAGGTATTGGTAAATAGAAAAATACCGCTTCACTGAATACTTCCAACTAAGGTTGGGAAAGGAATATCCCTGTGACTATAACAATTGTCTTCAGAATATTAGGCTAAACTCTTTAGTGAATTCTAAGCCTAAAAATGCAGTTATCTCTGTACACCTTTTTATCATTATAACAATCAAGTTGTTGTTGTATACAAATATCTCACTCTAACCTACACATATCTGATTGGCCTTAGCTGCAAATCGGTAAAGAAGAGAGGTTTAAACTTAAAGATCTAGGGATTCCATAATCAAGGTAGTTTAAAAAAAAAAAAAAAGAAAAAAAACACCCCTTCACCTGCCCTTCTTTATATGGAACCTTTTCCTAAGATCCTAGAAAAAAAGTCATTCTATAAAAACCAGCCCAAACTTAAGATCCAACTCAGGAACTTTTGTGTCCCGTTTGGAGCTAACAAGTAGGTAACTATTAAAAGTTTTCTAAAAACCTTTATCAGTCAGCTTGGAGTAGGCAATACTAGGCTGTCTGGACTTAACCTTGCTATTGCTTGGGAGAACAGCTGTATTATCACAAATAACTCACGTCCCTGGTAGATCACTGCCCTAGTTTTGGCTCTTCCCCTCCTCCCCCTTTTTTTTTTTTCTTCTTTTTTTTTTTTTTTTTTTTTTCTCCTCTTCCTCCCCCCTCACACAATCACAGTTGGCACTTACACAAATTGTCCTTTCACGGTCACAGGTAAATAATATAGTTTTCACTTCCCTTAATCCACTACACTTTCCTTCCCACTTTCACATTAAATATTTTATAACTAATCACCTCACCTCACAGTCACATTACACTTTTTTCACACCAATATAACCACATCATACACTCTGATCTTTAGGTCCATAATTCACAAATCTCACGCAATTCGCTATTCACTCTCCCCACCTAGCTCCCCTCTGTCCTATGGACAGATTTTTAAATACTTCCCTTAAAAATACTTCTCCAAGCATGGCAGGCAGATACAAGGATAAAAAAACTAAAGGAGCCCCAGAAAACATAATAGATATCACTACATCTACTACTAACCCTGCTATAGAGGCCCTTAATGCTCAAAATTTGGTTTCCAACATACTCGAAGCCTTGACTCCCAAATTTGAAACTCTGAGATCTGAGATTAAACAGGACTTAGCTCAACTCTCACATGAAATAAGGCAATTTTCACATAGATTACAAGAGGCAGAACAGAGGGTATCAGATCTAGAGGATCTTACTACTTCGCATAGTTCTAACTTAGAAGAAACTAACTCTAAAATTCAAAAACTAATGTCCAAAGTTGAGGATCTCGAAAATAGATCTCGAAGGAACAATATAAGGATTATTGGAATACCTGAGGGCAAAAAGTATGAAGATCTTTCCTTATTTGTTACCCAGACCTTAGTACAACTTTTAGAAATGCCCACCTCCCATATAATAATAGAAAGGGCCCATAGAGTAGGCCCACTCTCAACTGATAATAAAACAAACAGGCCTAGACCAGTAATTGTGCGCTTTCTAAACTTCCTTGATAAAACTAATATACTTCAACAATTTAAAAAGAAACAACCAATCAGTCTAGATGGAGCTAAAATACTCCTGTTTCAAGACTTCTCAGTTGAGACAGCCTCTAGGAGGAAAGAATTGGCACCAATATGTACAGAACTGATACAAAAAGGATACAAAGCAACAATACTATATCCACATAAACTTAGAGTATTTGTTAGGGATAAGGTTTATTTGTTCGAAAATGCTCGTGAAGCCGAAAAATTTTGTTTGGAACTAGAATCTACAACACAAACAGTGCACAGATAGAAGCAACAAGTAAATTATAACTAGCTTAATAAGCCTCTGTTAGAATCAAAATGGGTTTTCCTAAAATAAAGCAGTCCTTATTAGAGGACTATAATTGGACCAAGCGCTTAGCAGGGGAGATTTCCTTGCTGAGCATTGAATTGAGACACTGTGGGTTTCTTTTTTTTTTTTTTTTTTCTTATTTTTTATTTTTTTTTTTTCTCTCCTCTTCTCCCCCCTGCTCTCGCCCCTGCTCCCACCCTCTGTTGTATCGCCCTATTCCAGGATAGAAAATGACTAAAAGACTAGACAAAGTCAAAATTGTATCGTGGAATATAGGTGGTATCTCGACCCCTATCAAAAGGAAAGCAATCGTCTCGCACCTTAGAAAAATGCAAGCAGACCTTGCATTCCTGCAAGAAACACACTTGAGTATAGACGAAGTTCAAAAATTGAAAGGCTCCTGGGTGAAAGAGGTTGTTGCCTCTCCCAGCTTTGGGAAAAAAAGAGGGGTAGCCATACTGATTGGAAAGAGATTAGGGTATGAGTTAATCCATTCTGAAAGGGATCCTGAGGGGAGATATGTGATGATAAAAATCAAAATTCAGGACCAGTTATTTACCCTTTGCAATATTTACGCACCTAACACCCTAGACTATGAGTTTTGGGACACGCTTCAATCTAAAATATTAATTTACTCAGAAGGCTATGTGGTATTAGGAGGCGACTTTAATATGGCGCCGCAATCTCCTCTAGATAGGCTTCGAAAAACTAACAAACAAGCTAAACAGAAAAGAGATAATCTTGAAACAAAAATATTTAAAACCCTATTTCAGAACCTAGCTGTAAAAGATATCTGGAGGATTCAACATCCTGATGTTCAAGAATACACTTGCCTTTCTAAGGCCCACAAAACCCTATCCCGTATAGATCTTTTTCTAATTGATGCTAGGCTATGTACAATGAAAGTTACTGCAGGAATAACCTCTGTAATTCTATCCGACCACTCTCCTATTTTTTTGGAATTACAGTTAAACAGACCCATACATTTCTCCACAAGATTTAGATTTCCGCATCACTTGGCAAATGACCCTAAATTTAAGAGCCATCTGACTACCAAATTTAAAGAGTATCTTCATTTTAACTCTGAATTTATTGACCGCCCTGAAATATTCTGGGGAGCTGCCAAAGCAGTCCTCAGAGGCGAAGTAACGGCATATGCTGCCATGATATCTAAAAAATTTAAAAAGAGAGAGAAAGAGGTCACGAACTCTGTGATTAATGCATACAATCGGTACCTGCTACAAAATACACCTTTCCATTGGGCTAAATATATAAAAGCCAAGGGCGAGAGAGATGCCATGGCATTATTAATGGAAACACAGAGAGAATTAAGGTTTCAGGCCAAGCTTTATCGGTTTGGTAACAAATCGGGCAAACTATTAGCTAAGTTAGCCAAAAATGACAATAAGCCTCCTATGATTGAAAAAATTCTTCACCAAGAGAAATTACTGGTTAAAACTGAAGACATTCTAGAGGCTTTTTCAGAGTACTACAGAGATCTGTACTCTGCGAAAGCTACAGATATGTCTCAGTCCAGACAATTTTGGGGTCAGGTTAATTGTCCTTCAATTACAGCAGAAATGAACTCCATTTTGAATAGCCCGATCTCTAATGAGGAAGTTAGTAAAACGATCCTCGAGTCAGCAATGAACAAAGCAGCAGGACCAGATGGTCTTCCTAACGAGGTATATAAAATTCTAACTTCAGAGATAGCTCCATACCTATGCAAAACGTATAATCAATTCTTTATCGAAGGCTATGCCATACCAGTTGGCTTCTCAGCCTCTCTCACAACTTTGCTTTTAAAGGGTGGTAAGGATCCTAGTCATAAGGGATCTTATCGACCGATAGCTCTCTTGAACTCCGACTACAAGATCCTTGCCTCAATACTGGCATGTAGGCTTCAAGGCTGTCTTCCACAAATTATCCACAAGGACCAAGCGGGATTCATACATGGTCGTAATTCAGCTTCCAAAATCAGGGAGGTTCTTGTGACAACAGAGTATTTTCAAGTGAGAGAGAGAGGCAGCGGATAAGAGGGATTCTGCAATAGTTGCCATCGATGCGGCCAAGGCATTCTACTCAGTGTACTTTAGTCACCTGTTTACCTCCTTAGGCAAATTTGGGTTCAGGGATAATTTTGTTAGTTTTATTCACAACCTATATACATGCCCATCTACCAGACTAATAGTTAACAACTCACTATCATCAGATATTGTAATTGAAAGGGGAACGCGCCAGGGGTGTCCTCTGTCTCCCCTTCTTTTTGACATCTCCATAGAGTCTCTAGCAATAAAGATTAGACAAAGCATCGAAGGTATTAACATGGGTGAATACGAATTGAAGGCTGCACTTTACGCGGACGACATTCTCCTTTATATCTCAAACACAAAGTCAAATATTCCCAAACTACTTAGTATCATTCAACAATTTGGCTCTTTTTCTGGGTATATGGTCAATACCTCCAAATCAGAATTATTCTGGCTAAATAAAAATAGGGAATCAATCAAAGACAGTCCGTTTAAAGAAGTCTCTGACTCATTCAAATACTTGGGTATTAATATACCAGTAAATTTTACTGATTTGTATAAAGCTAATATAATACCCATATTAACAATGATCTGTGAGAAACTGAAGTCCTGGCAAGGACTACCCATTTCATTATCTGGGAGAATAGCCATCTATAAAATGATCCTTCTTCCGAAACTCTTGTACATATTACAGAATACCCCACTAATTTTGTACGGAAAAGACATTAGGCTGTTAAATAGGGCAGTAGGGAAATTTCTTTGGCAGGGAAAAAAGGCGAGAATTTCTATTACAAAATTAACTTTGGCAAGGGAACATGGGGGTCTAGCTTTGCCGGATATTAGGCAATATAACCTATCTTTTCTGGCAAGAACAGTATCGGATTGGATTATTTCCAAAGACTATGTCACCAACATTTCATTAGAATCGAATATTTGCTATCCATACTCTCTTACTGGTTTGGTGCATTCTCTACCTAAGTCCCTACCCCCTGAAATCAAAAAACTTAAAAGTGTTCTGAACCCGATTAAAGCCTGGTGGAAAATAGGGTCCATCTTAGGATTGGATTGTGGCGTGTCCCAACACTTATCAATAATAGGAAATCCAGGGTTTCGGCCTGGCTTGGAATTGGCTGTGTTCGACAGGTGGTCCCAACTAGGATTGGTAAAAGTCAAACAAATATTTGAAAACGATTCAAATGTCATAAAAACATTTGAACAATTGAAAAGTGAATTCAATCTTTCACATAAAGAATTTTTTGCATATTTGCAACTTAGGCATTATGGACTTAAGATTACTAGGAGCACAAATTGGTCATGGACCCTAGGAGAAATTGAAAAATGGCTGACTCTGATAAAAGCTGGTTGTATGTCAATCACTCCCTGCTATGCACTTCTTAATGCCAACAAGGGTACTCCCGTATTGGAGCATATAGCAATGACTTGGTCCAGGTTAATTCCCTCAGAAACGATAGTGTCAAAAAATGTTCAGAGATCAATAGATCGAGTCTCTAGGGCCACTCTCTCTGCTACGTGGAGGGAGGCACATCTTAAAATCCTACACAGAACACATTTTACCCCAGCCCTAGGTCACAAAATACATAACTCAGAATTTAAGGCTTGTCCAAAGTGTTTCCTAGCGGCAGCAGATCTGGTTCATATGCTTTGGAACTGTCCAAAAATACGCCAATTCTGGTACAGAGTTGAATTTTGGCTCAACAAGATTATCGAGGCTCCCCCTCTGGTACTCACTTTGACACAGATTATTTTCTGTGTTCAACTTGAAGCACGGCAACAACCTCAAGAAAAATTAATTATTCTCACAATTTTAGCGGCTAGATACCTGATCCTTAAGTATTGGAAGAGCTCAAAGATTCCCTCAATTTCTGAGGTAAAAAATTGTTTGAAGAAACAATGTATGATCGAGCAAAGAGACACTAATATTGATAATGAAGAAGATATAAAATCTTTCTTCCTGAAATGGTCAGTTTTCATTAAAGGCTATCCAACTAATGAAATAGATATGTTGATTTTTCCTTTCAGGAACTCAGAGCTGGTGTTGCTTAATCTGTGGTAGGGGTTGGGGGTCGGGGTCGGAGCTGGGGGGACATGGATGGATTGGTTATCTGACTTAAGTTATTCCCCCCCCCCCTTTTTTTTTTTTTTTTTTTTTTCTTGTTTTTTTTGTTTTGTGAGGGGGAAGTTAATCATGGGAAGAAAAAGAAAATGAGGTTTAATATAATCTACATATGTTAACAAATACAATCAATGTGAAACGGTAATTTGATTTATTATTAATATAGCCTGGTACGATAAGATACTATGTCTTTGATGTAATAGACAGAAGCAATATGTATCCAAAATGTTATTTTCATGTATTTTTTGCTTTTGTTCCTTCTTGTGCCTGTTATGCTTTGATTTACATGTTATGTATTGTATTTGACCTCAATAAAAAGGTAAAAAAAAAAAAAAAAAAAAAAAATTGAATGCCCTATTTGAATCATGAAATATTTTTTTGGACTTGACTGTAACTTTAACAGATGACTTGTAATACAAGCAAATTGAGTTTGCTACTACTACACTGAATAGTGCACGCTAGTATGATCTTGTTTGCACATTGCCAAGTGCAAAATAAGGCACCTCATATCATCACTGGAGCTATATGCGTAATCTGGCCCCGAGATTTCATTATCTTATAAGTGAACATGTTTCGTAGTTTGGGAGTGCGATTTGTTCACTGTTTTGGATTTTTAAAGAAATCAGGAAATTACTATTTGTTAAAATGTAAAACTTAAAAAAAAGCTGTTGAAAAGTCACAAATATTTTAAATTTTAGGACCATTAAATACAGAAGATTGCACATTCAACAAATAGCACTATGAAATTTCAAATGAGTACTGATTATTTTCTGACTAATTTCAAAATTACAACGTAGTTCTATTTTCCTCCCCCTTGCATCATGTGATAGTCATCAACCAATCACAAAATGCATATATGTATATATTGTGAATTCTTGCACATGCACAGTAGTAGCTGGTGCCTCAGAAAGTGTACAAATAAAAATATTGTGCACATTTAGATAATGAAAGTGAATTGTAAAGTTGTTTGCTCTATCTGAACTATTTTAATTTTGACTTTAGTAATTCTTTAAGCCTTTTGCAAGTGTTTTTTTCTATGTGTTGTGTTTGTGTTTATTGCCTTTCGACATTGCTAGCTGTTTTCATTTGATGTAAGAGATGAATTATGAATATCAGCTCACCCTTACAACAACCCCTCTCAGAAACCTTGTGATTCTATAAATCTAGGCCAATGTGTACCTTGTTTACAGTTGTGAGAAACATAAGAAATATGTGAGCTAAAATTATTGCAAGTGCGCTTAGGGCACAACAACAACTGCATATTTTCAGTGCAAAATTTGTGTGGGTGATTTGATTGTTTTTAATATGTTTTATTGAGATTAAATGCTTTATCTGTGTTATGTTAACCTGCCTACACCATACTTCCCAACATTTGTGGCTTGCTATTAGGGACTCAGGAGTAGGGATGGGCGAATGTGTTTATATTCAAATTCGAATGTTAGAACGAATGTTATTGTAGAAATTCGATTTACATAATAGAATGTTGATAAGAACGAATATTCTTAAAAATTCAATTTTCGAATGTTATTTACAGTTTTTGAAAGTCACATTCGAATTTGAATGTCACATTCGAATTCTAATGTCACATTTGAATTCGAATATTACATTTATAAAACACAATTGTAGACTAGAAACACTATTTCAAATTCAAATGTCACATTCAAATCGAATATCACATTTTAATTGAATATCACATTCGAATCGAATATCACATTCGAATTTGAATATTACATTTAGAAAACACAGTATTAGACTAGAAATACTATTTTGAATTTGAATGTCACATTCGAATCGAATATCACATTTGAATTGAATATTACATTTAAAACACAATATAAGACTAGAAATACTATTTCAAATTCGAATGTGACATTCCAATTCGAATGTAGCATTCAAATTCGAATATTAAATTCATTAAACACAGTTGTAGACTAAAAATACTATTTTGAATTTGAATGTCACATTCGAACTTGAATATTACATTTTCGAAATTAAATGAATTCATAGCTAAACATTCTATTATTCGAACAAGTATTTTCAAATTTTATTGAAAAATTAAAAAACGAAAATTCGAAAATAGAATGTTAGAATGTTAAACATTTGAAATTCGATTCAAACGAACGAAGGTATCAAAATTCATTTTAAATTTTTATTTTTTAGAAGCATTCCTACTCAGGAGGTGGATGGTGGCCGGTGTGGGTGGGACTGTACTGGGAGGGGTGGGATCACGGGTGGTTTGTAGGTGGTATTGTGTGTGTCTGGGTGGTTTCATGATTCACACACATATACCCTGCAAGAATATATAGATAGAACACATTATGGGCCAGACTAAAAGTGGTGTGCTATTTTTTTCACCGCTCATGCGCAAACACCATTCAAAGTAAACTTTAAAGGGGGGTGGGTTAGCACGCGTATTACAAGTAGAAAGTAAACTTTGTGCAACCAAAATCCGATGTACACTAAAGTCTTTTCCCCATAGACTTCAATGGAGTGCACTGAAGATAAAAAACTAACATTCATTGGTCGTGCATTAACCCGAAGGACACCGCGTTAGACCTATAGTGCTAAACCCGAAGGTAGTTAATAAATATTTTAAATTTTAATGTTATTCACTAAGAAGAAAATTTTCTCTCTTTCATACAGGGGTTGAGAGTCCACAATCCATTACTCCTGAGAATTACTCTTCCTTGCCACTAGTAGGAGGCAAAGATTCCTAAACCCCAAGAGCTCTATAAAACCCCTCCCACCTCACTGGTAAATATGTTTTGTCTTTGCTTCCACTGGAGGAAGGTGAACAATGAAGATATGCATGTTATTTCTCAGTAAGAGGAGTTGAGGCCATTAAGTTCCTATTGGTAAATTGTTTTTATTATTATATATGGTAACTCTATTAGCCATTTAGGTTAGCCTTGGGACAGGTTTACTTTTTTATTAATGTTATTCCCATTTGAATAAAATCTTAGTATTTTTTTTTTTTTTAAAGTTTCAAAATGTTTATTGAAAGCAAATCAATTACATACAGTCAGTATGCAAAATAAAGTAAGTTACAACATTGAATCGCTTCACATCTGAGATATTAAGGGGGGCATAGAGGGAGGGGGTGTGAAAATAGGGGGATATTCAAATACGGTTACAATAGATACAAGGATGAGCATATTATTCAAGTCAACTAACAGTTCTTTACTACACTGGTACAATTTTGCATAGGTTCGTCAATTCTGAGCCCTTTGAGAGTCAAGTGTTTTACGCCTAGATTTAGAGTTCTGCGGCCAAAGGGGTGCGTTAACTACGCGTGTATTTTTTCCCCCGCACCTTTTAAATACCGCTGGTATTTAGAGTTCACAGAAGGGCTGCGTTAGGCTCCAAAAAGGGAGCGTAGAGCATAATTTACCGCCACTGCAACTCTCAATACCAACGGTGCTTACGGACGCGGCCAGCTTCAAAAACGTGCTCGTGCACGATTCCCCCATAGGAAACAATGGGGCAGTTTGGGCTGAAAAAAAAACACCTGCAAAAAAGCAGCGTTCAGCTCCTAACGCAGCCCCATTGTTTCCTATGGGAAAACACTTCCTATGTCTGCACCTAACACCCTAACATGTACCCTGAGTCTAAACACCCCTAACCTTACACTTATTAACCCCTAATCTGCCGTCCCCGCTATCGCTGACCCCTGCATATTATTATTAACCCCTAATCTGCCGCTCCGTACACTGCCGCAACCTACGTTATCCCTATGTACCCCTAATCTGCTGCCCCTAACACCGCCGACCCCTATATTATATTTATTAACCCCTAATCTGCCGCCCCCAACGTCGCCGCCACCTACCTACAATTATTAACCCCTAATCTGCCGACCGGACCTCACTCTAATAAATGTATTAACCCCTAAAGCTAAGTCTAACCCTAACACTAACACCCCCTAAGTTAAATATAATTTTATTCTAACTAAATAAAATAATTCTTATTAAATAAATTAATCTTATTTAAAGCTAAATACTTACCTGTAAAATAAACCCTAATATAGCTACAATATAAATAATAATTATATTGTAGCTATTTTAGGATTAATATTTATTTTACAGGCAACTTTGTATTTATTTTAACCAGGTACAATAGCTATTAAAGAGTTAATAACTTTTTAATTGCTACCTAGTTAAAATAAGTACAAAATTACCTGTAAAATAAATCCTAACCTAAGTTACAATTAAACCTAACACTACACTATCAATAAATAAATTAAATAAACTATCTACAATTATCTACAATTAAATCAACTAAACTAAATTACAAAAAAAAAACAAACACTAAATTACAAAAAATTAAAAAAGATTACAAGAATTTTAAACTAATTACACCTACTCTAAGCCCCCTAAAAAAATAACAAAGCCCCCCAAAATAAAAAAATGCCCTACCCTATTCTAAAATAAAAATTGTAAAGCTCTTTTACCTTACCAGCCCTTAAAAGGGCCTTTTGCGGGGCATGCCCCAAAGAATTCTGCTCTTTTGCCTGTAAAAAAAAACATACAATACCCCCCCCAACATTATAACCCACCACCCACATACCCCTACACTAAGCCCCTGAAGATCTTCCTACCTTGTCTTCACCACGCCGGGTATCACCGATCCATCCAGAAGAGGGTCCGAAGTCTTCCTCCTATCCGGCAAGAAGAGCTCCTCCAGAGGGTCCAAAGTCTTCATCCTATCCGGGCAGAAGAGGACATCCGGACCGGCAGACATCTTCATCCAAGCGGCATCTTCTATCTTCTTCCATCCGGCGCGGAGTGGGACCATCTTCAAGCAGCCGACGCGGAGCCATCCTTCTTCACTGACGGACTAACGACGAATGAAGGTTCCTTTAAGGGACGTCATCCAAGATGGCGTCCCTCGAATTCCGATTGGCTGATAGGATTCTATCAGCCAATCGGAATTAAGGTAGGAAAAATCTGATTGGCTGATTGAATCAGCCAATCAGATTCAAGTTCAATCCGATTGGCTGATTGGATCAGCCAATCAGATTGAGCTCGCATTCTATTGGCTGTTCCGATCAATAGATTGGCCAATCTGATTGGCTGATTGGATGACGTCCCTTAAAGGAACCTTCATTCGTCGTTAGTCCGTCGGTGAAGAAGGATGGCTCTGCGTCGGCTGCTTGAAGATGGTCCCGCTCCGCGCCGGATGGAAGAAGAAGATAGAAGATGCCGCTTGGATGAAGATGTCTGCTGGTCCGGATGTCCTCTTCTGCCCGGATAGGATGAAGACTTCGGACCCTCTTCTGGACGGATCGGTGATACCCGGCGTGGTGAAGACAAGGTAGGAAGATCTTCAGGGACTTAGTGTTAGGTTTATTTAAGGGGGGTTTGGGTTAGATTAGGGGTATGTAGGTGGTGGGTTGTAATGTTGGGGGGGTATTGTATGTTTTTTTTACAGGCAAAAGAGCAGAATTCTTTGGGGCATGCCCCGCAAAAGGCCCTTTTAAGGGCTGGTAAGGTAAAAGAGCTTTACAATTTTTATTTTAGAATAGGGCAGGGCATTTTTTTATTTTGGGGGGCTTTGTTATTTTTTTAGGGGGCTTAGAGTAGATGTAATTAGTTTAAAATTCTTGTAATCTTTTTTTATTTTTTGTAATTTAATGTTTGTTTTTGTAAATTAGTGTTTTTTTTTTTTTGTAATTTAGTTTAGTTGATATAATTGTAGATAATTGTAGATAGTTTATTTAATTTATTTATTGATAGTGTAGTGTTAGGTTTAATTGTAACTTAGGTTAGGATTTATTTTACAGGTAATTTTGTAATTATTTTATATAGGTAGCTATTAAATAGTTATTAACTATTTAATAGCTATTGTACATGGTTAAAATAAATACAAAGTTGCCTGTAAAATAAATATTAATACTAAAATAGCTACAATATAATTATTATTTATATTGTAGCTATATTAGGGTTTATTTTACAGGTAAGTATTTAGCTTTAAATAGGAATAATTTATTTAATAAGATTTATTTTATTTCGTTAGATTTAAATTATATTTAACTTAGGGGGTGTTAGGGTTAGAGTTAGACTTAGCTTTAGGGGTTAATACATTTATTAGAGTAGCGGCGAGGTCCGGTTGGCAGATTTGGGGTTAATACTTGAAGTTAGGTGTCGGCGATGTTAGGGAGGGCAGATTAGGGGTTAATACTATTTATTATAGGGTTTTTGAGGTGGGAGTGAGGCAGATTAGGGGTTAATAACTTTATTATAGTAGCGGTGAGGTCCGGTCGGCAGATTAGGGGTTAATAATTGTAGGTAGGTAGCGGCGACGTTGGGGGGCAGATTAGGGGTTAATAAATATTATGTAGGGGTCGGCGATGTTAGGGGCAGCAGATTAGGGGTACATAGGGATAATGTAGGTTGCTGCGGTGTGCGGTTGGCAGATTAGGGGTTACAAAATTTAATAGAGTGGCGGCGATGTGGGGGGGCCTCGGTTTAGGGGTACATAGGTAGTTTATGGGTGTTAGTGTACTTTAGAGCACAGTAGTTCTTTATGAACCGGCGTTAGCCCAGAAAGCTCTTAACTCCTGGCTTTTCTCTGCGGCTGGAGTCTTGTCATTAGATTTCTAACGCTCACTTCAGCCAAGACTCTAAATACCAGCGTTAGAAAGATCCCATTGAAAAGATAGGATACGCTATTGGCGTAGGGGGATCTGCGGTATGGAAAAGTCGCAGCTGGAAAGTAAGCGTTAGACCCTTTCATGACTGACTCTAAATACCAGCGGGCGGTAAAAACCAGCGTTTTGACCCCCTAACGCTGGTTTGGACGGCTAACGCAGAACTCGAAATCTAGGCACCAGTTTGTAGATAAGTTTCCCACATAAAAAGCATTTGAGCGTATGTGTCCATGTTTTATTTTTCATATAGTAGTATTCTTCTAGTGAGAGTGTACAATGACATTCTAATTGCCACTGTACGAGGGAGGGGTCTTTATCTGATTTCCAATTCCTAGCTAGCATAATTTTAAAGCTATTGCTCAGTATGTGGAATAACTTTTTGGAGGGAGTAGGAAATTTGTTCGGAATCTTGTTGAAGAGCCACATACAGGGATCAGGGGGAGTAGGTACACCTAAAATTGTGCTGGCCTCCTGCCCTATCATATTCCATGCGGGAGATATTTTACCACATTGCCACCAAATGTGGGACATGTGGCACTCAGCAGAACCACATCTCCAGCACTGTGCCGATTTAAGTTTGTACATTTTTTTACACCTCTCCGGGGTTAAATACCATCGCTGCAGAATCTTTACATTAAGTTTGATGAATTTGCAGGAGATTGATGTTTTTTTAATATTGCTAAAAATTTGCAAGGCATCTGTATATGTGATTTCTGTACCCAATTCGGAATTCCATCTGTCTATATAATATGGAAGCGAACCGTGTGGTTGTTGTGATAAAAGTGAGTGCGTGATAGACAGTGCATGTCTGGTCGGGGTGTTTTTATGACAGAGGGTTTCAAAAGATGTTAGTGATCTGGTCATGTTATTTGCTTGTGGGTGGGTTGTGATATAGGAGTGACATTGTCTGTAGAAAAGCCAGTCTCTAAATACAAAAAATCCCGTAGAAACCAGTTCATCTATTGATGGGGAATGCTGTTCGTTTACCATATGGTAGATCTGTAAAGATCGTAAGGGGGTACTTGCAAGCTTTGTCGCTAGTGGGAGCCCTGGGCAGAACTCGATGTTGTGTGTCAAGGGCGTTAGTGGGGAAAACTTAGAGGATATATTGGGGTATTCAATCAATATTTTGTCCCATACCTTAAATGTTTCTAGTATAATTTGTGAAGGGAGTTTTAAGAATTTATCACAGTCTTTTGGTGCCCAGCATAACTGGCCTAGGTGCTGAGTCTGAGACATGTCATGTTCTAGTTGGATGAAGTGAAGAAAGCAGGAATACAAGCGCCAAGTTTAAAAGGTCAAATGCTTTATTATCCAAAATATTTAAAAAGTCAAAACGCCATCAATTATTTATGTTCAAAAACATGGTAGAAAGATAGAGCTGGGGACACTGAGTCCTTGCTGCACTGGCTTTTAAATATTTTGGATACTAAAGCATTTGAACTTTTAAACTTGGCGCTTGGATTCCTGCTTTCTTCACTTCATGTTACTTTGCCGGTTGTATCATTTTGGAATCCACTCACTGAACATTCAATCTTGGGGACCCGACAGCCAATAGGAGGAGGGGTAAGGGAACGCAGGTGTGCGTGTCATGTGACCAGGAAGTTGGAGAACAGCAACGAGCAAGCAGAGGGGATCGTTTGTATACGGGCGAACAGGCATCACAGTTACCCGGTCAACACCTGACAAGAGAGGTGTGAGAAAAGAGAGGTTGGCTGCCCAGGACCGCCGTATACGCTACCCCAGAGGCAATGGATATATCTCCTACCCAGCTTAACAAGGATCCACATACGTGAGTAACGCTTCACTGTAAGCATAACCAGAGGAAGTGGCAACTTTGTCTTATGAATGTGTGTGCTTTTTGCTGTCCTCAGGACCTTTCTATGCTGTGATTTTTGAGTGATTTTTGAGGAATACATTTACTTACAGTGTTATGTATCTTGCCTTGCTCAGTGTGCTATATCTACCCCGGTCACTCATGCTTATATGTTTTTCACTACGCCTGACCAGTGCAGCTTAGCAAGTGTCTCTTTGATTGCATCATCTGCATAAATCTTTTATAAGGAAGCCGGTCAGTATTGCATAGTAAATTTGAGCACACCTGCACCCGCTCCAACAGTTGTGTGTATCCCCAGATTGGTACCCCCCTAGTCATATTTTGTTTTTAAGGAGTACGGTAGGCTAATAAGCACATCTAAGGGAGTTCCTTCATCTTCACATGTTCTAGTTGGACCCATAGTTTATCATTTAGATTAGTGTGCCAGTCTATAATTCGCTGCAAAAAAGGTGGCTTGTCTATACCTGTGAAAGTCCGGGACCCCGAGGCCACCCATAGTAATGGGCAAGAGCATAATTTTTTTGCTGATTCTTGCCCTGTTATTAAACCAGATAAAGTCCAAAATGTTCGACTATAATGTTTTCATGAAATTTGTTGGGAGTGGGATGGGCAGGGTCTGAAAAAGGTAAAGGAGCCTAGGGAGAATATTCATTTTAATAACGTTAATTCTCCCTAACCAGGAGATATGTTTTTTTTTCCAGGAAGAAAGATCTGCAATTATCTTTGATAGGAGAGGTTTATGGTTCAGGGCAATAAGTTGATCTGGGGTTGGGGTCAAGTGAATACCCAGGTATTGGAGTGAGATAGTCTGCCATCGGAATGGGCATTTTAGCTTGATTGGATCTATTTCCGCAAGGGGGATATTTATGTTCATAATTTCCAATTTGTTTTTATTAATCAGAAAGTTAGACACAGCTCCGAATTCATCTAACAGTTGGAGTATATGGGGTATGGTGGTAAGTGGGTTTGTAATACAGAACAGGACATCATCTGCATATAGCATTATTTTGTGATGCAAGGTTTGAGTTTGTATGCCTGTTATTTGGGGATGCTTATGAACTTTGTGCGCTAAAGCTTCTATTACGCAAGCAAAAAGGAGTCAAGAAAGAGGGCAGCCCTGTCTAGTACCGTTGGTGATGTTAAAAGGGGCTGAAAGGGAGCCATTTACTCGGACTCTAGCTGTAGGGGTGGTGTATATAGCAAAAACTCGATCTGTGAATTCTTGCCCCAGGCCCATTTTTAATAGTACCGCTCTCAGAAACTGCCAGCCAACGCGGTCAAATGCTTTTTCTGCGTCGGTCGACAGGACCAGGAGCGGTATATTTTTGTAAGTGGCATATTCTATCAATTGGGTGACCCTAATCGTGTTGTCCTTCGCTTCTCTAGTTGGAACAAAGCCAACTTGATCTTTTCCTATTAGCTGTGGTAGTACAGTATTTAGTCGTGTTGCAAGGATCTTAGCGTAGATTTTTAGGTCTGTATTTAATAGGGAAATTGGCCTGTAATTTTCTTACACACTCTGTGTCTTTCCCAGGTTTCGGTATAATAGATATAAATGCTTCCAAGGTCCATGTAGGGAAAGGGTTATCTGGCATTATAGAGTTAAAGAGGGTTAATAAGTGTGGGGAAAGAATGTCTGCATATTTCTTGTAATAATAATTAGTATAACCGTTGGGGCCTGGGGCTTTATCGGTAGGGAGGTCTGTTATAGTTTTTCGGATCTCTAATAAAGTAAACGGCTGTTGAAGAGGAGTTAGTTGTTCCTTCGTCATTACAGGGAAATTGCTATCTGATAAGAAGTGTTCGATGCGGGGTGCAATGTCGTCTGGAGTGAGTAAGTGCGCGTTTGGGGGTTTTGTAATTAGGTTGTACAATTGGTCGTAGTAAGAGCGGAAGGATTCTGCTATGTTAGAGGTATTGTGATGTGTTTTGTTGGCAGTTCTAATCTTAAGGATATATGCGCGATTGGATGTACGTTTCAATTTGCGGACGAAAAGCCTACTGCACTTGTTGTCTCCTTCATAGAATGATTGCTTAAGTTTAAAGGCTAGCCTTTTACACTCTTTATCTACCAGATTTGTTGCTGTTTGTTTACTGTCCTGTAAGGCCTTAGCTAATTGTGTGTTGGTTGGCTTTTTTTTAGCTGCATTTCCAGCTCATTCATCTTGTACAAGGAGTCCTGCAACAAAAGTCTTTGTTGTTTTTTATAGTGAGATTGTATACTCATTAATTCCCCACGTATAGTACCTTTGTGTGCTTCCCAGATATTTTGAAATGCTGATACTGAGCCAAGATTAAAATCAAAGAATTCTTCTATGGATTTTTGTAGTTTATCCATATATTGTGGAAGGTCTAATAATTCTTCATTGAGTTTCCAAATGTAAGTGGATGGGGAGGCTGAGGGCCAGTGAATTATGCATGATACTATGGAGTGATATGACCAGGACGATGGGAGAATAGAGGATTGTGTGGCAAGTGATAATGAGGTGACATCTGTCAGGATGTAATCTATGCCGGTATAGCGTGAATGTGGGTGTGAGACGAAAGTAAAATCCTCCATTTCGGGGTGGTGTATTCTCCACACATCATGTACAGCTAAGTCTCTCAGTTTTTGTTTTATGGAGGCTATGGTTCTATGGGAGGTAGAAGAAGAGTGATTGGAGTTGTCCTTGTAAGGGTCTAAAGTTACGTTAAGATCACCCCCTAATATTAACATACCTCTAGTAACCTCTAGAATCTTATTTGTCAGGGAAGATATAAATTTGTCTTGGGCGGTGTTGGGGGCATAAGCACTGACCAAAGTAGTGACTGTGTTATATAATTTACCCACAAGTATGATATATCTGCCTTCAATGTCTTTATATGAGTCCTGCAACTGAAAAGGTATTCCTTTTTTGATTAAAATTCCAACTCCATTAGTTTTGGAGGTATTTGAGGAATAATATGATGGGCCAAACTTATAAAAGAAGGTTTTGGGTTCATGACCTTTTAAAAAATGGGACCTTTACTTTTGATGTCTCGTATGACAATATTCCTTTTGTGCGGGTTGTTAAGCCCTTTGCATTTATTGATAGGAAAGATAATGATCTATTGTTTTTTGTAGTTTGAATCATTATGTGATATGTTCGATGGCGCTCCCTGTAATAACATAAATAAGAACAAAAGTTGGGCTATGTTCTAGTTCTACTTGGCTCATGTGTATGCCCTGGTGAGAATAAAAGTAAGAACAAATATAGTCTATATCTGTAAGCAATCCTTGTATGTATATCCCAGATCGAACCTTTGTGTACATGTAATAACCATTAGGGTTACAGTGGGTAACTAGGGGGGAGGGAGGGTAAAAAACCATAATGGTGACTGAAATTACTTTCATTTCAGTCTGAGGTTTTACAACAATAAGGACATAAATATTTTAGAAAAACATAATAACAGTGCAAACAGTTACATTGAGAGTTGTATACTTAAACCTTCAAAAATAAATATTAATTACCTTTATAAGTTGAGGTAATGGTGATCAAGCTGAATGATGGTCAAGCTGAATAAAGTAAGTTGAACTATATATAAACAATATTAATAACCAAAAATGCATAGTAAACAATAATAAAGCACAACAGCAATAGTCCGTTTAGTGCAAAAATAAGATCTCACCAACTGTAGATATCAAGGAAGGGACCCCTTTCAATTAGTCTCTGTACGAGGCTGGAGGAGTGCTGAGATTTTCTTTTTGTTTCTTTTTAAGGGATTGGACTTTATTCCACAATGTTTTCTGCAGGATTGAGAGATGTGAATGTAGAGGAAGATGGGAGTCCTGGAGGTTTCAGAGGGATTCCCAATCCTTTAGAAAGTTTGTCCAAGTCCTGAATACCTTTGTAGATGAATGTTGTACCTTCATAGGGGACGATTAGGCTGAAGGGAAACCTCCAGCGATATTTGATGTTTCTGTCCTGCAGTACAGAGGTGATAAATCGAGCTTCTTTTCATTTTTGAATAGTACTGGGGCATAAGTCTGGGTATATTTGTAAATCATGATCCAAGTATGAGATTGTATGAGAGCGACCTTGCTTTCTGCCAAATAGCTTCTCTGTCGTTGAACCTGAGAAATTTGAGAATGACATCTCTGGGAGGAGCATTTGGAGGTGGTGGGGGTTAGAGGGATCTGTGGGCTCTTTCAATTTCCCATGGTGGGGCTTGTTGGTCGCCTACTATCTGGCGAAAAAGGCTTTGTAAATATTCCATCAGATCAGCAGATTTTATTGCTTCTGGAATCCCCCTAATACGGAGATTACTCCTCCGCCCCCTGTTCTCTAAATCTTCTATTTTCTCTTGAAGGGTCTCAATTTGAACCTCATGTGTATTGGTTTGGTTGTATAATAAACTAATTGCTTCAGAAGTTGTGTCCTGTGTTTCTTCAATGTCTACTATTCTCTCGCCCATCTCTGTCATATCTTTTCGCAATGTTGTTAACTCTTTTGTGATAAGGGATATAAGTGAGTCAAAATCTTCTTTTGAGGGGAGTTTAGCAATGTCCTGCTTAAGCTGGATCAGATAATCCGGTGGTGGTAAAGGGTCAGCTGAGGCAGTATGTTCTGGAGAGTCTATGTCCTGTGTTCCAGGTGTGTTAGCTTGGAAAAAGGAGCTGACCAGTGTGTTAGCTTGAACCTGGCTTTTAGGGTTTTTGTCCCCTTTATTTTTGTGCTTTGACGCCATTTTATCTGTGTTTGTGCTGAACCTCAGTGTTGTGCTGCAAGATCGTTATACAGGCCCTGAAACTCCAATAATCTTGTGGTGTTGCTGCTATTGCTTCCCGTGTCTGTCCTAGAGGACTAGCATTTCAGGTCTGAGTCCTTGCAATTGTGGTATTAGTATAAGGTAATATGTTAGCTCACGTTATCCCGGAAAAGTTTGTGTCTCATATTTATTTGTTCCCTGTTGTTTCCATAGCCTCAAAAGTGATGTAAGTGTTTACTTACTGCTTAAATTCCTGGCCGCAATGATGTGGAATTACTTCTATGTGGTTAGGCACCTTCTTATCTTATCTTGCCCTCTTCGCTGAGCTCTGTCCCAGTCTCAGTGGTTTTGTAGGTCGACTCACATGGCGTTGTAACTTTTACTTTGTGGTCGCGGATGTTCCAAGATGGCGGTGGCACGATACACAGTGGTTGCTTAAAGTCACTCTACAAGTGAATCCGCTCACACCCGGCTGCTACGTTATGATCCTTTGCGTCTCTTAGTGTTGAGCCGTCTGTTTTTGCCGCTGAAAGATGTTTAGCACCGGCATAAAATAAAGCTTGTCCTGCTGCTGTACCGGAGCTGTTTGACTACGCAGCCATTTGCCTGCCCGGCCAAGCTCCGCCTCCAAATCTTAGTATATTTTTAAGCGAGTTTTTTTTTTAGCATATATCCTTTGCCAGCATCTAATATTGAACTTTGAGAAACTGTTCCTAAGGTTGATGGGCCATTTCTATATTGGCTAGTGTACTTCTATCAGTTTGGAAGAAAGTTCTTGCTTTTAAGACCCTTTAGATTGATAGTTAGAATCCTTCCATATGAATTTTTTTTTTAACAAGCAGGTTATATTTTTAGGCAAACAGTTTTTATTGCTGGTGTGGCTGCTGTTTTTTTCTATTTGGTTTAATATTTTTTCTAAGCAATTTTCTGATGATTCTGCTATATATATTATATAATATTTTTTTTTTAACTTTTGGAATTGCTTAAATGTGCTAATGATTTTGTTTGTGTTGCTGTTCTTGACATCAATGAGTTTAATTCTAAGAATATGTCTTTGAAGTACTTTCTAGGAGGACTTTATAGTTAAAGTCTTAGTCTGATGATATGGTTTCTAAATCCAGGCTTTTATCTCTCCCTTTTGTGGGAAACATGTTCTTTGGTTCTGTTTTGGATTATATTATCTCTTCTATGACTGGGGGTTAGGAGCTTTTCTTCTTTAAGGTAAATCTTAAAGGGACACTGAACCCAAACATTTTTTTTTCATGATTCAGATAGAGCATGCAATTTTAAGCAACTTTCTATTTTACTTCTATTATCAATTTTTCTTCATTCTCTTGCTATCTTTATTTGAAAAAGAAGGCATCTATGCTAAGGAGCCAGCAAATTGTTGGTTCAGACCCATTGACAGCACTTGTTTATTGGTACTGTCCAATCAGCAAGGACAACCCAGGTTGTTTACCAAAAATGGGCCGGCATCTAAACTTACATTCTTGCTTTTCAAATAAACATACCAAGAGAATGAAGAAAATTTGATAATAGGAGCAAATTAGAAAGTTGCTTAAAATTGAATGCTCTATCTGAAATACGAAAGAAAAAATTTGGGTTCAGTGTCCCTTTAAACTTCTAATTGTTTTCACTCATTTTAATGAGAACAGGGAACAGAAGTCTGAATCCTCCTCTCAATCAAGGTTCCTTTGGCTTTGTCTGGAAGCCTAGTTCGATCTGGAACAAATCTAAGCAGTCCATAAAGGTACGACCCCCAATCCAGAGCCTCTGCTAGGGGGCAAGTTTCACCTTTATATGGAGGCTTGGTTTTAGTCTGTTCAGGATTCCTGGGTTCTAAGTATAGTTTCTCAGGGTTATTGGGTAGGTGTCAGATTAAGGCCTTCCAGACGAAGGTTTATTATGTCCAATGTTCAAAAAAATCCTGTGAAGGCTTAGGCCTTTTTTCAGTCAGTTTCGGATCTAGATTCTATGGGAGTGATTGATCCTGTATCTCTCTTGGTACAGGGGATGGGATTTTATTCAAATCTCTTTTTTGTTCCAAAGAAGGAAGGAACTTTCAAACCAGTTTTTGGATCTTAAAGATCTGAACAAGTTTGTCAGAGTTCCTACTGGAAACTGTTTGGTCCTTTCTGTCTTATCTTCATCAAGGTCAGTTTATGTCCACAATATGTTTTTTACAATGCTTACCTTCATGTTCCAATTCAGGGAACACTATTCATTTCTAGGTTTGCCTTCCTAGACAAGCACTTTCAATTTGTTGCTCAACCAGAATATTCATAAATGTTCTGGGAACCCTCTTGTATGTGATCAAAACTAAAGGATGTTGGGGTGTTTCCTTACCTGGTAGATATCTTGATTCTGCTCTGTTTTTTCATTTAGCAGAATCTCTAATTTACAGACCATTGTTTCTTTGACAACATGGTTGGAAAATGTATTTTCAAAAGAGTTCACTGGTTCCTCAGACATTGTTTGTTTTCTGAGAGTTCAGATAAATTTAGTTTACATTAATCTCTTTTTGACAGATTTAAGACGGTTGAGGATAATGTTAGCTTATCAGATTCTTCAGTTTCTTTCTTTTCCATCAGTTGCTCTTTTGCATGGAGGTATTAGGTTTCATGATTGCTGCATCAAATCTTTTTCTGTTTGCTCATTTTTTACATGAGGCTTCTTCAGCTTTGTATGCTTTAGCTGCCTTATAAGATTTATCTAGATCCCAGAACAAGTTAGTCCCTGTCTTGTTGGCTGAATTATCAGCTTACTATGCAGGGAGCTTTTTTTGCTTGTCCTATTTGGACTGTGATCCCTTCAGATGCAAGTCTTTCAGGTTGAGGGGCCATCTGATTGTCTTCAAGGCCAAAAGGGTTTTGGTTTCCTTGGGAGGCTAGGTTGCAAATTAATGTTGGCCTTTGTTGAAAGAGAAGTCTTATTTTCTGTTTTCAGACAGACATTTTTTTCCAATGGCTTATATCATTCATCAGGTGGGAACTCATAGTTCCCTAGCTAAGAAGGAAGTATCTTGAATTATTTCATGGGCAGAAGTCAATTGTTGCCCGATTTCTTCGGTTCATATTCCAGGAGTTAACAAATGGTAAGCAGTTTTTCTCATCAGTCAAGGTAGCTTCTTGGTCTTCTTTGCATAGTTTTACTAAATTCTATCCTTTTGAAGTTTTTGCTTCTTCTAAAGCAGTCTTTGATTTGAAGTCCTTCAGGCTATTGGCTCAGGTTAATTTTGATTTTACCTCTTGGCCATTTAAATAGCATATTCAAAATAAATAAATAAACAACTCTGTTTAATTTTTGGGTTCCATTTGGGTTGTGGATTCTGTTTCACTGTAAAAAAAAAAAAATTATGTTTACCTGATTAAATTAAATTATTTTCTTTCAGGAATGATGATGGTCCATAGTGCTCAATAACATGTGGGATATATTTCCCACCACTAAGAGGAGGTCCAGAACCCACACAAGAGTTTACAATCTTTCCACCTTCTATCTCTATTCAGTTCAATGTAATAGTCGAGCAGAGAATAGGAAACATATAGTTAGAATAGACAAAGCAGTGTCTGTAGAGGTGTTGATTAGAACTGTCTTCCAAAATTAAAATGGGCGGGGATGTGCAGATATGCATAATTGAAATTTATAGTAGCCATAAATTTAACTGCATCCAAGGGTAAAATCGTGGGGATTGTTTCCATTTTGATAGTTGGAACCCTGACAAACATGTTTAGGGCTTTCAAATCTAGGACAGGTTTGTAAGGCCCATCCTTCTTTGGGATAATGAACAGATTGGAGTTAAACCACTGACCTAGTTGAGACACTGGTACTGGGATAATTACTCCAATTTCCTCTAAATCCTTAACACATTGCATAAAGGAAGCCACCTTTAAAGAATATGGGGACAGAAGCCTATCCTGAAAGCCTATCCTGAAAGCCTATCCTGAACGCCTGGGAAAAGATTTTGTGTACCCAGTGGTCCTGGAATGACCTGAACTGGGCCTGCTGAACAAGACTACGTCTGCCACCTACCGGAACAGATTCAGGTCCAGGGGCCACACCTTCATGCAGATTTGTTATTTGCGCTGGACTTCTTGGACTGCTGGTTCTTTGCCCATGAAGAACCAAGCTTCCAGGCTGGCTTGGAGGGCTCAGACTTCTGAGAAGTGGAGTGTTTTGTAACATTGTATAACAAAGCTACAAATAATGTTGCAAAACACTGCTGCAATATAGAGTAATAAAGACATGTGCATACTCCTGAGCTCTTATGACCCTACCTAGTTTTACTCTTCAATAAAAGATACCAAGAAAACAAAGCAAATTTGATAACAGAAGTAAATTGAACAGTTGTTTAAAATTTCATGCTCTATCTGTAACGTTCGTGGGATATTTTTTTATTAGACCAATCCTGGCCAGTAGTCTTCTTTACCCGGTGTCAAGTGGAATGATAAAGAAAAATCCCAGAATAAAATTTAACTGTAAAGGAATGCGGTAGGTCTGGCACAGCAGCAAATGAGTAGTTCAGACTTCCAAGAAATAAGAGGCAAGGCAAAGAAGTAAGCCACACAGCAAAGCAGGAGACAGCAGCAGAAAGCCAAAAAATTATTCAGAGCACCAAGTGGTTAAGTAATATAGAAGGTCAATAGCCATGCAGGGTTCAACAGCAGGTAGTCAGTCCAATCTTTCAGAGTGCCAAAGGGTTAAGAGTAATAACTTAGTTCAGCAGCAGGCAAACAGTCAAAACTTAATACCATAGAATAAGAGCATCTAGGAGTACACACAGCCCAACCTATACAAGGGCAGCTAAAGATTGAAGGAGGTAACCTTAAATAGGCGCAGGCTCCTGCCAAGGAGGGAGCACAGGTGCACAAAGAGACAAGCAGAGTGGCATTTGACGTCACTGCTGCGTGCCACTGAACAACCTCCTGCTGCCATGCTAACAGCCAATAGGATTGAGGTCGCATTCTATTGGCTGTTCCAATCAGCCAATAGGATTGAAGTTCAATCCTATTGGCTGATTGCATCAGCCAATAGGATTTTTTCTACCTTAAATTGAAGGGACGCCATCTTGGATAACGTCATTTAAAGGAACCTTCATTCAGTTGTCGGATGAAGAACGAAGAGGATGCTCCGCGTCGGATGTCTTGAAGATGGACCCGCTCCACGCCGGATGGATGAAGATAGAAGATGCCGCCTGGATGAAGACTTCTGCCCGTCTGGAGGACCTCTTCTGCCCGGCTTGGATGAAGACTTCTGCCTGTCTGAAGGACCACTTCGCCCGGCTTCGTTGAGGACTGTGGCCCGGTTGGGTGAAGACTTATCAAGGTAGGGTGATCTTCAAGGGGTTAGGGGTTTTATTAGGGGGGTTTTGGTGGGTTTTAGAGTAGGGTTGGATGTGTGGGTGGTGGGTTTTAATGTTGGGGGGGATATTGTACTTTTTTACAAGTAAAATAGCTGATTACTTAGGGGCAATGCCCCGCAAAAGGCCCTTTTAAGGGCTATTTGTAATTTAGTATAGGGTAGGGCTTTTTATTATTTTGGGGGGCTTTTTTATTTTATTAGGGGGATTAGATTAGGTGTAATTAGTTTAAAAAACTTGTAATTATTTTATTATTTTCTGTAATTTAGTGGGTTTTTTTCATACTTTAGATAATTGTATTTAATTGTAGTTAATTTAGGGAATTCATTTAATTATAGTATAGTGTTAGGTATTAGTGTAACTTAGGTTAGGTTTTATTTTACAGGTAAATTTGTCTTTATTTTAACTAGGTAGCTATTAAATAGTTAATAACTATTTAATAACTATTCTACCTAGTTAAAATAAATACAAAGTTGTCTGTAAAATAAAAATAAATCCAAAGCTAGCTACAATGTAACTATTAGTTATATTGTAGCTATCTTAGGGTTTATTTTATAGGTAAGTATTTAGTTTTAAATAGGAATAATTTAGTTAATGATAGTTATTTTATTTAGATTTATTTAAATTATATTTAAGTTAGGGGGGTGTTAGGGTTAGACATAGATTTAGGAGTTAATAACTTTAATATAGTGGCAGCGACGTTGGGGGCGGCAGATTAGGGGTTAATAAATGTAGGTAGGTGTCGGCGATGTTAGGGCCTGCAGATTAGGGGTTAATAATATTTAACTAGTGTTTGCGATTCGGGTACTTAGGGGTTAATATATTTATTATAGTGGTGGCGATGTCCGGTTCGGCAGATTAGGGGTTAAAAAATGTATTTTAGTGTTTGCGATGTGGGGGGCCTCGGTTTTGGGGTTAATAGGTAGTTTATGGGTGTTAGTGTACTTTTTAGCACTTTAGTTAAGAGTTTTATGCTACGGCGTTAGCCCATAAAACTCTTAACTACTGACTTTTAAATGCGGTACCAGTCTTGACAGGAGAGGCTGTACCGCTTACTTTTTGGAAGACTCGTAATACCGGCGTTATGTGAGTCCCATTGAAAATATAGGATACGCAATTGACGTAAGTGGATTTGCGGTATTTTCGAGTCTGACCAAAAAAGTGAGCGGTGAGCCTGTCATTTCAAGACTCGTAATACCAGCGGGCGTTAAAAAGCAGCGTTGGGACCTCTCAACGCTGCTTTTTAAGGCTAACGCAAGACTCATAATCTAGCCGTTTGAAATTTTTCAGAACAAAAATCTGCTATTTATTTGAAATTCAGACATAGGGGACGATTTAACAAATATTGGACGGACATGATCTGCTGTAGCGGATCATGTCCGCCCGACATCGATAAATGCCGACAGCATACGCTGTCGGCATTTATCATTGCACAAGTATCTCTTGTGAAATGCTTGTGCAATACCCCCTTCTATACTTTTGTGGCCAATCGGCCGTTAGCAGGGGGTGTCAATCATCCCGTTCATATCCAATCGGGATGATTGTTGTCCGCAACCTCAGAGATTGTGGTAGAGTTAAGGAGCAGTGGTCTTGATTGTTGCTTCTTAATTTCTTAATTTACATTTCTGGCGAGCCAGAAGTCTTACGCGGAATAAACATAATTGACTGCTTCATAAATCGGCCCCTAAGGCCTAGTTTCCATTGCTTTTGTAAATTTTGAAAATTGGCGGTGACAACAAGTATCTCCATTAACCCTTCAATATGTGAATTTCAGAAAAAAGTATCCACCAATGAGCAAGTGCTACCCATTGTGCTGAACCAAAAATGGTAAAGCTTCTAAACTTACTTTCCTGCTTTTTCAAATAAAGATACCAAGAGAACAACTAAAATTCATAATAGGAGTAAATTAGAAAGTTCATAAAATTGCATGCTCCGAGTCATAAAAGAAAAAAATTGTGTTTCATACCTCTTTAAGTAGTATAGGGCTAGTTTGCGGTTAATTTTTTTTGGCAGTTTAGGGGTTAATAGGTTAGGGGATGTTTGCGTTGGGGGTCATGGCAGTATAGGGGTTAAGAGGTTAGGAAGTTTATTGTGGTGGGCTATTGGCAGTTTAGCGGTTAGTTAGTATAGGGTTATATTGTGGTGGTGAATTATGTATGTTTAGGGTTACATAGATATATTTATTAGGCTTGGTGCTATATATTTAAAATGGATCCTTTACTTTACCAAGTGGCAGGGAAGAGTATTTCCCAGGAGTAATGGATTAGGGACTCTCACAACCTGTATAAAAGAAATGGGGGTGAAGGTAGCTATTAACAGCCTGTATTCATCTTCACCATGAGTTATTCGGCTGTTGAGTGTGTTGATATTACAGTGCCTGAGGTTAAATCTTGTTGATCTAAGCATATACCAGAGGTCAATAACTCAATTGCAGATGCTCTCTCATTTCCAGTGGCATCAGTTTTGGAAGCTGGCTCTACTTGCTGAGGAGACTGAGAAGGAGGGTCCAGATTTCCTGTCGATGCTTGGCATGTGGGACTTGCCAATCTAGTAAAGGTCTCATCAGCCCTGATTACTTGTGCAGCATATGCAAAGGTTTGGGAAGAATGGGAGGAGAACTTGCTGGCAATTAAGGGAATAGGTGAAAGCGACAATGAGAGAGTTTCAGTCTTGCTGGAATGGATTTGGAATTGGAAGGAGAGGGACCCGGCTCCTTCAGTTATTGATATGAAGCTGTCGGCTTTGGTCTTTCATTTGAATTTATTAGATTTGTTGGACATTGCAACGTTGTTTTGGGTCTGTCAGATTGTAAAAGGAATGAAGATGGACAGGGGCAAAAAGGACCTTAATCAAACAATTTTATTTTCTTTGGTGCAAAAGGTATTGGAGGAACTTCTGCTGATTTACTCTGACTTTGTACTTCTCCTGTTTCATGCCACATTTTCACTTGAATTATTGGGCCTTTTTATATCTCAGAAATCGTTAGTGGAAATCAGCAGAAGCAATGGGGGTCTGGCTATCACTGATGTTTCATTTACAGACTATTATGTGTCCATATTTTTGAGAGGTATAAATGGATTAGGATGGTAAAGGGAAATCTATTTTGCTATTCCCAATGGGTGTGACAAATTGCCCTTGTTTCGCAGTTCGCACATATATTGTGTCACGCCTGCCTTTTGAGGGTTATTTCCTGACCGATCAGGATGGTGGGGCATTGTCACAATTTGATTTCTGAGCAGTGATTAATAAGGCTTTGGCAAAGTCTGAATAAAGTCCTGCGGAGATTGGGTCAAACTCATTCCAACTTGGGGCGGCTTCTAATGCTGCTGTTCTTGGTTTAAGTGAGATTGTGGTGCGTGGAGAGACCTATTCCAGTTGGGCTTTTTATTTATTGGGCGCGGAAAGCTGCAGCAGTGAAGGAGGATGGCCTGCAACTGGGTTTTTCAAAGGATAAAGTTCTGGTCTTTGGTGGGAGCATGTGTTTCTTTTGGTTGTGGGATAGCAGTCATCCCCCCCCGGATGTGTTGGTGATTCATGTTGCGGGTAATACATAGTAACATAGTAGATGAGGTTGAAAAAAGTCAGAAGTCCATCAAGTTCAACCTATACAAATCTAAAATATTTACAAGCTCCAGTTAAGCTTAAATAATTCCACTAAAAGGTGACCCATTTAATACTATCTATGAATTTTGTTTATAGACAGAAATGTATCCAATTTTTTTTAAAATGTATCTAGGGTATTGGCATTCACTACCTCTTTTGGTAATGAGAACCACAATTTTATTGCTCTTACAGTGAAAAAACATTTCCGTTGCAGGAGATTGAATCTCCTTTCCTCCAACCTTAAATTGTGACCTCTTGTCACAAACAATTTTCTTGGAATAAACAAAGCTTCTGACATCTATGTATATGGGCCTTGAATATATTTATATAAAGTAATCATGTCACCTCTCAAGCACCTCGTTTCTAAATAAAACAGACCCAGTTTGGCTAGCCTCTCCTCATAGCTTAAATTCTCCAATCCCCTTATTAGCTTTGTGGCCCTTTTCTGAACTTTTTCTAGTTCTGCAATATCTTTTTTTGCGATTGGTCCCCAAAACTGCACTCCATACTCAAGATGAGGTCTTACCAGGGCTTTATATAGTGACAGAATTATGCTTTCCTCCCTTGAATCAATGCCTCTTTTAATACATGCTAGTATCTTATTAGCCTTTAAAACCACTGCCCTGCATTGTGCACTGCACCCATCTTTAGCTTGTTATCTATTACTACTCCCAAATCCCTTTCCTCCTCTGTTTGGCTAAGTCTTGTCCCATTTAAATAATACGTTGCCTGCTTATTTTACTTCCAAAATGTAGAACCTTGCATTTTCCTGTATTAAATCTCATTTTCCATTTACCTGCCCATACTTCTAATTTTTGCAGATCCCTTTGTAACGAAAGTTCATCCTGCTCTGACCTAATGACCTTACTTAACTTAGTATCATCTGCAAAAATAGAGATGTTGCTATTTAATCCTTGCTTCAAGTCATTTATAAAAATATTAAAAAGAACAGAGCCCAGTACTGATCCCTGGGACTCCACTGATTACCTTTGTCCAATCTGAGTATGATCCATTTACTACTACTCGTTACTCCCTGTCTTTAATCCAGTTATTTATCCATGAGCTAACATTTTCAGGTATTCTTAGTCCCTTAATTGTGTGCATTAATCTCTCATGTGGCACTGTATCAAACGCCTTTGCAAAATATAAGTATATCACATCAACTGCTTCCCCTTTATCTATATTTTTACTTACTTCCTCATAGAATCTAAAAATGTTTTTTTTGCCACAGAGAGAGTTGATTCGAAGAATTTTGGCAGACTTTTTGTTTTTCTTTCTGGTTTGGTTATGGTCTTGTCTGATATACTTCCAAGATTGGTCTGGGGGACAGCATTGAATAAGAATAGAAAAAAGTTAAAAGGACAGTAAACACCAGAATTGTTGTTGTTTAAAAAGGTAGATAATCCCTTTATTACCCATTCCCCAATTTTGCATAACCAACACAGTTATAATAATATAATTTTTACCTCTGTAATTACCTTGTATCTATGCCTCTGCAATCTGCCCCCTTATTTCAGTTCTTTTGACAGACATGCATTTTTAGCCAATCAGTGCTGACTCCTAGGAGCTTCACGTGCCTGAGCTCAATGTTATCTATATGAAACACATGAACGAATGCCCTCTAGTGGTGAAAAACTGTCAAAATGCTTTCCGATTAGAGGCAGTCTTCAAGGTCTAAGAAATTAGCACATGAACCTCCTAGATTTAGCTTTCAACTAAGAATACCAAGAGAACAAAGCAAAATTGGTAATAAAAGTAAATTGGAAAGTTGTTTAAAATTACATGCCCTATTTAAATCATGAAAGTTTTTTTTTTTTTACTTTACTGTCCCTTTAAGTTAGTGAGCTTCTTTATGAGACAGATAAATGAGGCTATGGTGCATCACCTGCTGGGTTGCTAAGAACTTTGTAATTATGTTTGCTTGTTTTTGTTAAGCTATTTGAATTTTGTTAATTGTATTGATACATTTTAACAAACATGCTATGGCCTGAATTATTACCAATAAAGGTGCTAGTGTGTATTTATTCTTTGTTCTGGGGCTGAGGGTCTTGAGGGGAGAGTCAAGTCTACAGAAATATTTTGTGTTACTACCAGTTTACAACAGCAATGGAAACTAGGCCTAAGTATATTCACATTTTCTTTATATTATGCATTTTTTGATTAGGCTATTCTAACGTATGTAATGGCCCTTTTATGAGTGATTGTAACACGCACATGCTCACGATAATACAAGAGTGCATATAATGTTTGCATGTTTGAGTTTTCTACATGTTTAAAAATTTGTGACTGTCTGATGAAGTTGCTGATGCCACAAGACGACCAATAAAAACATGAATGTTAAAAAACATAATTTCTTCTGCTTTCATTGTTCTAATAGGGGAAGCAGAAATAAAACAGTTTGATGAACTAAGATGATAACATAGCAGTAGCAGTCTTGATGAACATTTTGTCTTAATCAGATCCTGGAGAGGAAGCTGCATAGTTTAAACAGATATTCATTTGGGCTGTTCTGCACAAAATAGATGAAATAATTCATAAATTAAAGAAATAGCAAAGTTAAGAATGCAAATTAGGTAGGCGTGGTGAACAGAAATAGTGAGAATGCCGCTTTGGTAAAAACGTAATGCTTTATTCAAACAATTAAAATACTAGCGCTAACGTGCAGTAATCTTTAAAATAGACAGCTGTAACGTCACGAAAACAGGCCAGTCTGACGCGTTTCGGCTGTTATGCCTTATTCATAGACTCAATGTGCTCAATTCTCCTGTGGAGCTTTAAATGCCCCCTCACAATCTCATTGGTTGCCTGAAACTGTGTATTGGCTATCACCTCCCTCTTACTTGTCAAGCATTGGTTTCTATAGAACTCCCATCACACACCTCCTTTCAATCCTGACTACTTGAGCACAAAATAGATGAAATAATTCATAAATTAAAGAAATAGCAACGTTAAGAATGCAAATTAGGTAGGCGTGGTGAACAGTATCACTTTATGGCAGCCAGGCCCAGTAATCTTATGGGAGACAGGACAAAAGGCCCCATTTACAGAGCAGTCATTGGGGCATATCTATTAAGCTCTGAATGGAGCTTTATGCCCCGTGTTTCTGGCGAGCCTGCGGTCACAAATACCGCTGCTCCATAACCTGTCCGCCTGCTCAGAGCAGGCGGACAGACATCGCTGGAAGTCAACCCGATCGAGTACGATCGGGTTGATTGACACCCCCCTGCTGGCGGCCCATTGGCCGCGAGTCTGCAGGGGGCGGCGTTGCACCAGTAGCTCTTGTGAGCTGCTGGTACAATGCTGAATACAGCGAGCATATTGCTCGCCTTATTCAGCGAGGTCTGGCGGACCTGATCCGCACTGTCGGATCAGGTCCGCCAGACTTTGATAAATTGGGGCCATATTGTATTATTTCCTGTACTTGTATTTTACCAATATTGCTTTACCAAAGTGCCTTTGACAGCCAAGGTTACTAAAAAAAAGAGTCAAACCTTATTGCATCGAATTCAGTCCAAAGACCAGCGATTAATGATAACTTCAGAGATAAATTATCATTCCTTAAACCCAATGACAAACATATGTGCAACCCCACCTGACTGAATGAAAAGTGTCAGAAATATTATTGCAGTAAATGTAAAGCAGCTCCGAATACAAAAAAAATGGCTAACTTTCTGATTTAATAGTTTAATAATGAGAATTAAAGAGTACTCTGTAAGCCTGTAGCATCTTACCTAAAAGCTTCCCATCACGAATATTTCTGACCCCAACCTATGAGTCACAAACCACTTAGAGAGGATATATACTAAAACTGACTTTAGATGCCTTTTATGCAAGAGTTTTACTGCCACGTGTGTACAATTAATAGCATCAAGCACATTAGGTGTACCGGATATGCTCATCTGATGTGCTTGGTAGTCTGGGACACCATGCAAAAACTGTAAAAAAAAAAACTGCATTAAGAATTCTTTTAAGGTGACAAACATGTAGTTAAGTTCATTTTAACAGTAATGCTGGATAATGATAGTGTAGGGCTGCTTGTCTGCATTAAACAAATTAAGGGCCTTACCCCATGTCTAACATGGAATCTAGTATGTGTGAGTGTTTGTATTGCAACTTTGTAGCAATGCAGTTGGTGGGTCATTAGTACTCACTATTTAAGAGATTGCAGGCCTGTTGTCATCCTCTTTTGTTTCCAGTTTGTTGCACTGTGTTTTTCTGTGGTTGGTTTCATGTCTGCGTTTCAGGAGGTCTGCTGTTGTGCCGAAGTGATTCAGGGAGTCCTCTTCTTCTCCACCTCATCCTGGGACACCTGAAAAAAAACAAATAAGTACTCAGGAGATGGAGGAGCCTGTGCCCCACATACAGCAACCTCTATGGCAGTGGGCCTTTCTGCAGAGGCCATGTTGGCTCTTCTGTCCCTGGTGAGGGTTATCGTGGCTGCAATATCCCCCAGGGCTCCTCGGGTGCCATTTCTGCCTTCTGGTCTTTCTCTTCCCACCTTCCAGGGCCCAGCAGCATCCCACTTGTTACCTGGAAGGGAAGGCTTCAACAGCACGGCAGCCAGGCCCTCCACTTCCGGTTTCAACATCCCACAAGACAGTGTGGATGATGTCACTTCCGGCGATGTCACTGCACTGGGAGAGACCCCTCAGCATGGCATGAAGGCCACTAGAAGCAAAAGGAGCTCCTTTTTAACTTCAATCGGTAGGATTGGAGTCCCCACGGCGAGCGGTCTGGGTGGGGGTGGGGCCAAGTGTAGAGCGCAGCGGTCTGTTATGGGCACAGCTGCTATCTTAAGGGGCAAGGCTAAGAGGCAGGCTCAGGTGATTAGGTCTCAGTGCCCTGCTGTTGTGAATGATGGAATGGTTGTGGGGGGTAGTTCTATGGAAGGGGTGCAATTGCCTGCAAGGGCTGACAGTGGATTTATGTTCTTGTCTGGTGCGGTGTCTGGGGGTACACATGGTGAGTCTGAAGCTCTCACTGGCGAGCATGGCATTGTGTCAGGGGCTGCTGGAAGTGATAGAGGCCTGCATACTGCCAGCCTGGGTACTCTTATCTCTTTTTTGTCTCTATCACAGGTGCCATTGGTGTATTGTAATAAATTTTGTTATGTTTTTTACTTGTTTTTGTATTTGATACTGAAAACATTGCTTTGTAACCAATTATAGTCAGGAATCCAGAAATATATGTACTATTTTAAAACAGATCTTACCCATTTTATGCAATAATAATATATTGCAAAAAAATAGCTAAATGTTGCTTTAAATGTCATGGAGCTAGGTGCAAAGCTTCCTACATTTTTGCAATATGAAACATTTGAATAATGACTGCACAGTCATATAATTTCAAATACTTCTTAACGTGTAATATCACCTTAAACGCGAAGCATGTCACAGCTAGATTTGTTTCATTCTGAATCTAAATTCGGACGAATTCGCAAAATTCAGAGATTCGAATTGATTCAAATTTCCGAATTACCCTAGCAACGACAAAATTGGTGAAAATTGGTGAAATTTGGTGAAAATTGGTGAAATGTACATTTCTTTTTGAGGTGCAATCCTTGGAAACTGTCAGTAAATGCCTCCACTTGGGACTGATTCAAACGGACATTTCATATATCCTTCATGCGCTAGCACATTGTTTTTGAGTTTTTTCTTTCTTTCTAATGACACAGTGAGTCCACGGATCATC
The DNA here is from genome assembly GCF_027579735.1 of Bombina bombina. Taxonomy (NCBI): domain Eukaryota; kingdom Metazoa; phylum Chordata; class Amphibia; order Anura; family Bombinatoridae; genus Bombina; species Bombina bombina. The sequence goes on along the minus strand of NC_069508.1, from coordinate 90,953,828 downwards.
TAATTACTATTGGGAATATCACTCCTGCCCATCAGAAGGTGGCAAAGAGCACCACAGCAAAGCTGTTAAATATCACCTCCCTTCCCTCCAACCCCAGTCATTTTCTTTGCCTACATTAGAGCAAGGAAGTGGTAAAGTTTAGGTGTTAGAAAGAAGATTCTTCAAGCAAGATTTCTTTTTCAGCAGTGCAAGATTGTTCTGCTTTGTCCTAGGGTGTAGTCCATATCAGTCTCTTCATTAGAGCAGTGGTGGCTTTTAAGCAATGGGAACTTGTGGGGTACAATCCTCACTGCGCCTCCCATATATTTAATGCTGCCCTAACTTTGAAAGCCTGAGTAAGATTACTCAGTCTTTGTTTTCTTCCACAGGTCCATGTGAGGGAACGTGCCTCTCAAACCTAGTGAGCTGCCTTGTTGCCTGGCAGATTTCTAAAGGTAAGTGCTAACTTTATATTTTCTGGGAGCATATGCAGAAAAAAGATGGCACTTTAAAGTCAGTATTATGGCACAAAAGACATCCTCCTTTGGATTAGGGGATCATTTTATTGTGGGCAGTATGGCAGGCACTGGGGACGAGGAGACTTAGGCTCAGAGGTGGTGTTTTACTTTTTATTATACCCCCGAGGGCTTTACAATACATTTAGCCAACCGGGAGGTTAATTTTGTAATGCCCACGATGGGCGGGGTTAGCTGAGGCGGCAATTTTCTGTTGCGCGCTATTTCCCTATACTTCCTGTGTTCCGGAGCGAAGATAGCTTTGTCACAGATTATTAACAGTGTTGCAGTTACCAGACTGCAATTTACAGAGAGATAGAAGTTGAGCCCGGATTATCTATCTGAATATTCACTCTGTTGTCAGTCAGGCAGGTAAGCACCTCAGCAAAGCTAAAGCTGAGGTGTAGAGTTTGTCTAGAATGTTTTTGTGATACGTTATTATTTTACTGCAGAAAAATAAAGCAGTTTTGTTTTAAAATTTAAAGGAATAGTAACGTTTTTTGTGTGTGGTATTTTCTAAATAAAATATCAGTTTATTTGTTTATTCTGTTTATTTGTGAATAAAGATGGACCAAGAGGCCCTGCAGGATGTTATATGTTCTTTATGTTTTGATGCTAACGTGGAAACACCAATCCCTTTCTGTTCCCCATGTATTGAGAGAACTTTGCATTACAGGGATAGACTTTTTTCTGAGCCAACATTGTCTAGGTCGGATGCTGTTCAGAAGTCTTCTGACAATGTTCAAGATATGCCGCAGCTTTCTCCTCAAGTGTCCCAAAATTTATCATCCACACATCCAGTGCCCTGCACTTCCTCTCTTACTCCACCTGGAGTTACGTTGCAAGACATCGCCTCCCTCGTGTCCTCTGCGGTATCTGATACATTGTCCGCTTTTCCCATGCTGCAGGGAAAACGCAAGAGGAAATGTAAAGAATCAGTGAGTAAGGTTGCTGATACAGTCGCGGCTATTCCGAATGTCCCCTCCCAGAAATCTGAGGAGGAAGATACTTCGGTAGCATCTGAGGGTGAAATCTCAGACTCAGACAGTGTAATTCCTTCTGCTGATACAGAAGTTGTATCCTTCAGGTTTAAGCTGGAGCATCTCTGTTTGTTACTTAAGGAGGTTTTGCTACCTTGGATGACTCTGACACTACTGTCATAGTCAATCCTAAGAAGTCTAGTAAGCTAAACAAGTATTTTGATGTACCTTCCATGGTGGAGGTTTTTCCTGTACCAGATTGAGCTACAGAAATTATTGCTAGGGAATGGGAGAGACCGGGTATCCCTTTTTCTCCATCCCCTATATTTAAGAAGATGTTTCCTATAGCAGACTCTATCAAGGAATATTGGCAGACGGTCCCCAAGGTGGAAGGGGCAATTTCCACGCTAGCTAAGAGGACCACTATTCCCATAGAAGATGGTTGTTCCTTTAGGGATCCTATGGATAAGAAGTTGGATGGGGTTACTCAAGAATATGTATGTACACCAGGGTATACAATGGCAACCTGCGGTGTGTATTGCTTCCGTCACTAGTGTGGCGACATACTGGTTTGATGCGTTGCCTGATTCTATTCGGACAGACACTCCCCTTGAAGAGATCCAGGATAGGATCAAGGACCTTAAGTTGGCCAATTCCTTTATTACAAATGCTTCCCTACAGGTTATTAAACTGGGAGCAAAGATTTCCGGGTTTGCCGTACTGGCCCTCAGAGTTTTATGGTTAAAATCTTGGTCTGCGGATGTGTCATCTAAGTCTAAGCTTTTGGCGAATCCTTACAAGGGAAAGACCTTGTTTGGGCCGGGATTGACGGAAATTATTTCTGACATTACGGGAGGAAAGGGCCATTTCCTCCCTCAGGATAAGAGGAATAAGCAGAAGGGATGTCAGAGTAATTTTTGTTCCTTTCGAAACTTCAAGGGTAAGCATTCTTCTTCTTCTTCCAAGCAGGAACAGTCCAAGCCTTCCTGGAAGCCCAACCAGTCTTGGAACAAGGGAAAGCAATCCAAGAAGCCCACTATTGACTCAAAAGCAGCATGAAGGGTCTGCCCCTGATCCAGGAACGGTTCTTGTGGGGTGCAGACTTTCTTTCTTCGCTCAGGCTTGGGTTTGGGATGTTCAAGATACCTGGGCAGTGGACATTGTGTCCCAGGGATACAAACTAGAGTTCAAGACCTTTCCTCCCAGGGGCAGGTTTCTGCTTTCAAGATTATCTGTAGACCAGATAAAAAGAGAGGCATTCTTAAACTGTGTTCGGGACCTTTCTGACCTGGGAATGATAGTTCCTGTCCCAATACAGGAACAGGGTCTGGGGTTTTACTCCAATCTGTTCGTGGTTCCCAAAAAAGAGGGATCCTTCAGACCAATATTAGATCTCAAAAGTCTAAACAAATTCCTCAGAGTACCGTCCTTTAAGATGGAAACTATTCCATTCTTCCATTGGTTCACGAAGGTCAATTTATGACAATGGTAGATTTAAAGGACGCGTACTTGCATGTTCCCATCCATAGGGACCATCACAAGTTTCTGAGGTTCGCATTTCTAGACAAACACTTCCAGTTTGTGGCTCTGATTCAGGCGCCATCCTTTCAACAAGCAAAATCCCACACAGAAATGTTGTTATCCTTCCTGCGATCTCATGGATGGTAGGTGAATTTTTTAAAAAAAGTTCCTTAGTTCCAACTACAAGGGTAGTTTTCTTGGGAACCATAATAGATTCCTTATTAATGAAAAATTTTCTGACAGAAGTCAGGAAATCAAAGATTTTCGATTCTTGTCTAGCGCTTCAATCCTCTCCTCGGCCATCAGTGGCTCAATGTATGGAGGTAATCGGTCTGATGGTAGCGGCCATGGACATCATCCCGTTTGCCTGTTTCCACCTCAGACCTCTGCAGTTATGCATGCTCAGGCAGTGGAATGAAGATTATGCAGATCTGTCTCCATGATTACATCTGGATCAGGAGACAAGGGATTCTCTTCTTTGCTGGTTATCTCAGGATCATCTCTCTCAAGAAACCTGCTTCCGCAGACCCACCTGGGCAATTGTGACAACGGATGCCAGCCTACTAGGATGGGGGAGCAGTCTGGGGCTCTCTAAAGGCTCAGGGAACATGGACTCAGACGGAGTCAGTTCTGCCCATAAACATTCTGGAGCTGAGAGCAATCTTCAATGCTCTTCTGGCCTTGCCTCAGTTAGCCTCGGCCCAGTTTATCAGGTTCCAGTCGGACAACATAACTTCAGTGGCTTACATCAACCATCAGGGGGAACTCTGAGTTCCTTGGCCATGATAGAAGTAGCCAAGATAATTCAGTGGGCGGAGACCGTCAACTGCTGTCTGTCGTCGATCCACATTCCAGGAGTGGACAACTGGGAAGCAAATTTTCTGAGCAGACACAACTTTCAATCGGGGGGAGTGGGAACTCCATCCGGAAGTGTTTTCCAGCTTGGTTCTCAAATGGGGACAGCCGGAACTGGATCTCATGGCATCTCTGCAGAATGCTAGGCTTCCGAGGTACGGGTCGAGGTCCAGGGATCCTCAGGCGGTACTGATAGATGCTCTTGAAGTCTCTTGAAACTTCAGTCTCTCATACCTATTTCCCCCGTTCGCTCTCCTGCCTTGGTTCATTGCTTGAATCAAACAGGAGAGGGCATCGGTGATCCTCATCACACCGGCGTGGCCTCGCAGGATCTGGTATGCAGACCTAGTGGAGATGTCATCTCTTCCACCTTGGAGACTTCCATTGGGCCTTCGAGGGCCCTTCCTCCATCCAAATCTAGTGTCTCTGAAGCTGACTGCTTGGAGATTGAACGCTTAATTTTATCTAAGCATGGTTTTTCTGAGTCGGTCATTGAGACCATGATTCAGGCTCGTAAGCCTGTGACTAGAAATATTTATCATAAGATATGGCGTAAATATCTGCATTGGTGTGAATCCAAAGGCCACTTTTGGAGTAAAGTTCGGATTCCTAGAATTTTGTCTTTTCTCTAAGAGGGTTTGGAGAAGAGATTATCGGCAAGCTCCTTAAAGGGTCAAATATCTGCCTTGTCTATTTTATTACACAAACGTCTGGCGGATGTACCAGACATGCAATCGTTCTGTCAGGCCTTGGTCATAATCAGGCCTGTGTTTAAACTGGTTACTCCTCCCTGGAGTCTTAACCTTGTTCTTCAACAGTCTCCATTTGAGCCTATGCATTCCTTAGATATTAAACTGTTATCTTGGAAGGTTTTGTTTCTGGTGGCTATTTTATCTGCTCGTAGAGTTTCAGAACTCTCGGCATTGCAGTATGAGTCTCCTTACCTTATTTTTCATTCGGAGAAGGATGTTTTGCATACTAAGTTGGGTTTCTCCCTAAAGTGGTTTCAGATCAGAACATTAATCAGGAGATTGTTGTTCCTTCTTTGTGTCCTAATCCTTCTCAGAAGGAACGTCTGCTGCACAATCTAGACGTGGTGCGTGCATTGAAGTTCTATTTACAGGCGACTAAGGATTTTCGTCAGTCTTCTGCTCTGTTTGTGGTTTTCTCTGGAAAACGTAAGGGGCAGAAAGCTACGGCTACTTCTCTTTCTTTGTGGCTGAAGAGTATCATTCGCTTGGCCTATGAAACTGCTGGACAGCAGCCTCCTGAGAGAGTTACGGCTCATTCTATGAGGGCTGTTTCCTCTTCCTGGGCATTCAAAAATGAAGCTTCTGTGGAGCAGATTTGCAAGGCTGCAACTTGGTCCTCTCTTCACACTTTTTCTAAATTCTATAAATTTGATACTTTTACCTCGGCTGAGGCTTATTTTGGGAGAAAGGTTCTTCATGCAGTGGTGCCTTCCGTTTAGGTTCCCTGTCTTGTCCCTCCCTTATCATCTGTGTCCTCTAGCTTGGGTATTGATTCCCAATAGTAATTAGATGATCCGTGGACTCACCGTGTCATTAGAAAGAAAACAAAATTTATGCTTACCTGATAAATTTATTTCTTGATACAGTAAGTCCACGGCCTGCCCTGTTTTCTTAAAGACAGGTTTTCTTGGTATGTTATAAACTTCAGACACCTCTGCACCTTGTTGCTTCCTTTCTCTCCTTTTGCTTCGGTTGAATGACTGGGGTTGGAGGGAAGGGAGGTGATATTTAACAGCTTTGCCGCCTCCTGCTGGGCACGAGTGATATTCCCAATAGTAATTAGATGATCCGTGGACTCACCATGTCAAGAAATAAATACATTTATCAGGTAAGCATAAATTTAGTTTTTTTGGTTTGTGCTTCCACAGGTTTATATATTGTTTGTTTGTTATAACAACAATACCAGCCACCGTACAGTGGTAAGTGCATTTTGTTTTGTTACTTGTCTATTTTGTTTCACTTAATGTGTAATATGTCACATGTAGCTTACTATCCTGGAAGGCACTCTTGATTCTCCATATATTGTCTCTAAGTTACAAACAATATGTAGGTAGAACCAAGAGGGTCTTACAGGATATATTGTGGAACATTACAAAACATTTGAGGACCCAAAATCTACCACTCTATTGCCAATCATTTTCGAAAATATTATAAAAAGCTGACAGCTCCCTCATGTGTGCAAGGTATAGAAGTTGTCACTAGGAATAAAAGAGGAGGTGATAGGGACAGAGGTGTTTTGTATATTTTATCTTAATAATTTAGTCCCTAAGTTATCTCTTACTAACTGGTTAAAGAGACCAAGGATTAAAGTCAGAATTAAACTTTCATTATTCAGATAGACCACACAGTTTTTAGAGACTATCCAGGGCACTCCCATTATCAAATTGCTCACTTTTGGGAGACACCAGCTGCTCCTGAGCATATGCAGGAGTTCAGTGTATGGATATACGAGTCTGTGATTTTCTGATGGTTCTTATATGATAAAGGGGGTGGCAAATTAACACAACATTTTTAAATTTATTAGAAAAAAATCTATTGCTCATTTAAAATTCAGAATAAGTGCAAATACATTGTCTTTTATTATTCACTTTTTGATTATCCAATTATTCTGCATTAAATGGTGCTTTAAACTGTCATTTATTTGTTTGCATCTCCTTAAATTAAATTGTTGAAAACCAGTTCATTTTTCTATAAGTTAATACACATACTCTAAATTATTTAAGTGAATATAGAGATGTGCAGGCCAGAAAATGTATTTTCGGACATTTTGTTTAGTTTATTCAAGGAAATTAGTTTCCCAGAATATTAGTTGGCTGCGCTATTCAGTTTTCATTTTGTTTAAAACAAATGTAAATGTTTCAAAGCTACAAGTAAATAGTTGGCTTAAAGGGACAGTCTAGTCAAAATTAAACTTTCATGATTCAGATAGGTCATGTCATTTTAAACAACTTTCCAATTTACTTTTATCATCAAATTTGCTTTTTTCTCTTGGCATTCTTAGTTGAAGGCTAAACCTAGGTAGGCTCATATGCTAATTTCTAAGCCCTTACATGGCCACCTCTTATCTGAATGCATTTGACAGATTTTACAGCTAGAGGGTGTTAATGTGTGCCATATAGATAACATTGTGCTCACTGCTAAAATGCAAGTCTGTTAAAAGAACTGAAATAAGGGGACAGTCTGTAGAGGCTTAGATACAAGGTAATCACACAGGTAAAAACTACATTAATTGTTCATTTAAGAATTCACCTAATTATAGAAGACTTTTCCACTCAACTGAGTCCTCTGCTCTCTGACATTTCATCCTTCTCTTGTCCAAACCTCGTGACTCTACAGTATAATTTGGCACTAAAATCAACACTTGACAAAACTGCACCCTCCACTCTTCGACGTACATCAATCACTCGACGGCAACCGTGGCACACTAAACAGACCAGATATCTTCAGCGATGCTCACGGGCTGCTGAACGGCAGTGGAGGAAATCACGCACCTTTGCTGATTTCCAACATTATAAATTCACCCTTAAGTCCTACAACTCTGCGCTCAGCCTGGCCAAACAAGTCTATTTCTCCTCCCTTGTGTCATCTCACGCATCCAACCCCAGAAAACTGTTCTCAACCTTAAACTCCCTTCTACGTCCGCCTGCCCCCCGCCCACTACCAACCTCACTGCTCAAATTATTGCTGATCACTTCAAAAATAAAACTGACACCATTAGAAAAGAGATCTGCACCTCGCACCCCGCAAACCCAGCGATCCTACCCACCCCTTAACAAAAATCTATGCTACTTCCCTCCTGTAACAGAGGAAGAAGTCTCTGCACTCCTATCTTTGGCTCATCTCAGAACCTACAATATAATATACGCAAACTGAGTAGAAGATAGGGGCGCTATCACAAAAAAAGACACACTATATAGATAACCCACTAAGGTATCACAAGATAAGTGTATAAATTTAAGTGTATATGTATACAAGAATGATTCGCCACCAATTTGTATATGGGCTATATCGATATAAATTATAAAAATCACCTGTAAACATAAACAAAAATAATTTATATATATATATAGGTACAAAAGTCCCAATGAACCAAATAGTCCAAAGAATATCCAGGGTACAGTTTAGAGCTATGTCAGGCAGCTCTCCTCGAGGTATAAGGCCATCCACATCAAGAAATTTCTAGAAAGAAGCAGAGAAGGTGCCACATAGCATAATTCTGTGAGATATATCAGCTGATAAATTAAAAACTCAGATGCACTCACGTTTAGCAAAGCACCAAGATGTGATGCAAGCTGGACAGGCCGGAGCCTCAGAGTTGTCCGGTATAACTCTCCTCTCAGGCTAGGTCTCCCCCAACGCCAATAGGTAGTCACAGGATAGTAGTCAGATATATTTTCAACTCCAGCAGTTACAGGTAAAACCCAGGCAGGGATATCCAAACAGGCAATGTAGCAAGTTGTATAAATAAAAGTGTTTATTTTAACAAATTAAAAACACAGCAACGCGTTTCTCAGTATCCAGTACTGTTTCCTCAGGCTGATAAAACTATACAATACTTGCTACTAGATATATACAAGTTAGACCAATCAAAAAAGTTGTTTAGACAGACACACCCTCATTTACCTTAATTGGTCACATGATTCACAGGTGAATACAAAGCATTTTGTTAGTATTTCTCATATGTATATATTTTTGTTAACATCAAAAGATAAACAACAAGTTAATATATACAAATATTTATGCATGTAACAACAATATTTTGCTTAGATGTGTATATAAACATTGCCTTATTATTACCTGAACATATGCATGTATATATTTACATTAACAACATTTGGTTCATAAAAGACAATCTCTACTAAACTACTCTTAAAGTTATAATCCTAACTTAAGTGTGATGTCTGTCCTCTAAGGCTAACTGCTAAAAATACATAGCTGATCGTATATTCGTCTATGCTATAACCTCCAACACATCAGTTGGTATCGGTAGGTGCTTCAATATAGTATTTGTGTTGTGATACACTTTGACATATCACTGTGGGTATTACCTTAGTATCCATGTTATGGGACTAAAATATATATAAAAATATGAAAAGGGTTTCACTCGATCTCGATTTTGTATGCTGGCGGTGAGCCGTAACAATATACACACAGGCTGCACATTAGCCAATAGTAGAGATACTCGTGACGTACTAGTTCCCTATAGGCGCACAGCATGAAATTTGTACACGCCCTCAACATAATCTGCCATTCACCACAGCACTATAAACGATCTATGGACCTTCTGATTTGTGTTAGTTTGAGGCTGGTTAAATGAACGAACTAGCGAACTGTCAGCAAAAGTAAAAAAGACAGTACGTTAGTCAATATTGACTGTACGTATTTATACACTAATTCCCGATCTATTTACATGATATAATAGATCGAGAATTATTTACCACCTTATATCTATGTCATTTTGCATATTGTGAGAAAATGGGAGTTGGCTATTTCAGCCAATAGAATCACAGTTTCATATAAATGATATAAGTGAAGGTGTAGTAATATAAAACTTTAGTGAAAATATGGTGATAATTTCTTATCCGCTATGATAACATCTATAGCATCACAATATGCCATAGAATTACTACAACAGGAATTTACACTAAAGTTTGTGAGTGTGAAAAAATTAATAAATATACTAAACATGTTAACAATATAATATGTTTGTACTACAAATAATCATTATCATATAGTACAAATTAGATATAAATATACAAATACAAATAGCAGTAAATTAGACAATTGCTATTTGATGTGGTGATATTCGTTGAAAAAAATAAAAATTATTTGCTATAATTCTAATTATTAAAGTGTACTAAAATACAATGTGAAACTATAACGTTAATAATTAGGATTTGTTATATTGAAATATACAACAGTAGTGAACACATATAGTTTAAGGTGCCTAATTAGTGAAGTTAACTTATATATAATGAGTGTAATTAAAACTAGTGGCTAAAGGCTACCAAATCCATATTCATATTAAGACTTTTGCGATATAGAGTACCCAATTGGTATATCCAAAATGTTTCGCGTTGACGCAATCTATTGTATCTATTGTATATATTAGAGGAAGGAATATGTTCAATAGGAGGGATATGGAATATATTCAAATGACCTTGATGGGCAGAATGACAATGTTTGGGAACACTATCGCCTAGATTTAGAGTTTTGCGGACAAAGGGGTGTGTTAGCTACGCGTGCTTTTTTCTGGCCGTACCTTTTAAATACCGCTGGTATTTAGAGTTCACAGAAGGGCTGCGTTAGGCTCCAAAAAGGGAGCGTATAGCATATTTACCGCAGCGTTCAGCACCTAACGCAGCCCCATTGTTTCCTATGGGGAAACACTTCCTATGTCTGCACCTAACACCCTAACATGTACCCCGAGTCTAAACACCCCTAACCTTACACTTATTAACCACTTTTCTGCCGCCGCCGCTATCGCTGACCCCTACATTTTATTATTAACCCCTAATCTACACCGCCGCAACCTACGTTATCCCTATGTACCCCTAATCTGCTGCCCCTAACACCGCCGACCCCTATATTATATTTATTAACCCCTAATCTGCCCTCCACAACGTCGCCGCCAGCTACCTACAATAATTAACCTCTAATCTGCCGACTGGACCTCACCGCTACTATAATAAAGTTATTAACCCCTAATCCGCCTCACTCCCGCCTCAATAACCCTATAAGAAATAGTATTAACCCCTAATCTGCCCTCCCTAACATCACCGACACCTAACTTCAATTATTAACCCCTAATCTGCCAACCGGATCTCGCCGCTACTCTAATAAATGGATTAACCCCTAAAGCTAAGTCTAACCCTAACACTAACACCCCCCTAAGTTAAATATAATTTAAATCTAATGAAATAAATTAACTCTTATTAAATAAATTAATCCTTTTTAAAGCTAAATACTTACCTGTAAAATAAACCCTAATATAGCTACAATATAACGAATAATTATATTGTAGCTATTTTAGGATTAATATTTATTTTACAGGCAACTTTGTATTTATTTTAACTAGGTACAATAGCTATTAAATAGTTAAGAACTATTTAATAGCTAAAATAGTTAAAATAATTACAAAATTACCTGTAAAATAAATCCTAACCTAAGTTACAATTAAACCTAACACTACACTATCAATAAATTAATTAAATACAATACCTACAAATAACTACAATTAAATAAACTAACTAAAGTACAAAAAATAAAAAAAAACTAAGTTACAAAAAATAAAAAAATATTTACAAACATTAGAAAAATATTACAACAATTTTAAACTAATTACACCTACTCTAAGCCCCCTAATAAAATAACAAAGACCCCCAAAATAAAAAAATGCCCCTACCCTATTCTAAATTAAAAAAGTTCAAAGCTCTTTTACCTTACCAGCCCTGAAAAGGGCCATTTGCGGGGCATGCCCCAAATAATTCAGCTCTTTTGCCTGTAAAAACAACCTTACAATACCCCCCCCCAACATTACAACCCACCACCCACATACCCCTAATCTAACCCAAACCCCCCTTAAATAAACCTAACACTAAGCCCCTGAAGATCTTCCTACCTTATCTTCACCATGCCAGGTTCACCGATCCGTCCTCCAAAGTCTTCATCCAAGCCTCCGAAGTCTTCATCCAAGCCCAAGCGGGGGTTGGCGATCCATAATCCGGTGCTGAAGAGGTCCAGAAGAGGCTCCAAAGTCTTCATCCTATCCGGGAAGAAGAGGAAATCCGGACTGGCAACCATCTTGATCCAAGCGGCATCTTCTATCTTCATCCAATGACGAACGGCTCCATCTTGAAGACCTCCGACGCGGATCCATCCTCTTCTTCCGACGTCCAACTGAAGAATGAAGGTTCCTTTAAGGGACGTCATCCAAGATGGCGTCCCTCGAATTCCGATTGGCTGATAGGATTCTATCAGCCAATCGGAATTAAGGTAGGAAAATTCTGATTGGCTGATGGAATCAGCCAATCAGATTCAAGTTCAATCCGATTGGCTGATTGGATCAGCCAATCAGATTGAGCTCGCATTCTATTGGCTGTTCCGATCAGCCAATAGAATGCGAGCTCAATCTGATTGGCTGATAGAAGACTTCAGCCGGATTATGGATCGCCAGCCCCCGCTTGGGCTTGGATGAAGACTTCGGAGGACGGATCGGTGAACCTGGCATGGTGAAGATAAGGTAGGAAGATCTTCAGGGGCTTAGTGTTAGGTTTATTTAAGGGGGGTTTGGGTTAGATTAGGGGTATGTGGGTGGTGGGTTGTAATGTTGGGGGGGGGGTATTGTATGTTTTTTTTTTACAGGCAAAAGAGCTGAATTATTTGGGGCATGCCCCGCAAATGGCCCTTTTCAGGGCTGGTAAGGTAAAAGAGCTTTGAACTTTTTAAATTTAGAATAGGGTAGGGCATTTTTTTATTTTGGGGGTCTTTGTTATTTTATTAGGGGGCTTAGAGTAGGTGTAATTAGTTTAAAATTGTTGTAATATTTTTCTAATATTTATAAATATTTTTTATTTTTTGTAACTTAGTTCTTTTTTATTTTTTGTACTTTAGTTAGTTTATTTAATTGTAGTTATTTGTAGGTATTGTATTTAATTAATTTATTGATAGTGTAGTGTTAGGTTTAATTGTAGATAATTGTAGGTATTGTATTTAATTAATTTATTGATAGTGCAGTGTTAGGTTTAATTGTAACTTAGGTTAGGATTTATTTTACAGGTAATTTTGTAATTATTTTAACTAGGTAGCTATTCAATAGTTATTAACTATTTAATAGCTATTGTACCTGGTTAAAATAAATACAAAGTTGCCTGTAAAATAAATATTAATCCTAAACTAGCTACAATATAATTATAATTTATATTGTAGCTATATTAGGGTTTATTTTACAGGTAAGTATTTATCTTTAAATAGGAATAATTTATTTAATAAGAGTTAATTTATTTAGTTAGATTTAAATTATATTTAACTTAGGGGGGTGTTAGTGTTAGGGTTAGACTTAGCTTTAGGGGTTAATACATTTATTATAGTAGCGGTGTGGTCCGGTAGGCAGATTAGGGGTTAATAATTGTAGGTAGGTAGCGGCGACGTTGGGGGGGCAGATTAGGGGGTAATAAATATAATATAGGGGTCGGCTGTGTTAGGGGCAGCAGATTAGGGGTACATAGGTATAATGTAGGTTGCGGCGGTGTATGGAGCGGCAGATTAGGGGTTAAAAAATATGCAGGTGTCAGCGATAGCGGGGGCGGCAGATTAGGGGTTAATAAATATTATGTAGGTGTCAGCTGTATTAGGGGCAGCAGATTAGGGGTACATAGGGATAACGTAGGTGGCGGCGGTTTGCGGTCGGCAGATTAGCGTTTAAAAATTTTTAATAGAGTGGCGGCGATGTGGGGGGGCCTCGGTTTAGGGGTACATAGGTAGTTTATGGGTGTTAGTATACTTTAGAGCACAGTAGTTAAGAGCTTTATGAACCGGCGTTAGCCCAGAAAGCTCTTAACTACTGACTTTTTTCTGCGGCTGGAGTTTTGTCGTTAGATTTCTAACGCTCACTTCAGCCAAGACTCTAAATACCAGCGTTAGAAAGATCCCATTGAAAAGATAGGATACGCAAATGGCGTAGGGGGATCTGCGGTATGGAAAAGTCGCGGCTGCAAAGTGAGCGTTAGACCCTTTCCTGACTGACTCTAAATACCGGCGGTAGCCCAAAACCAGCGTTAGGAGCCTCTAACGCTGGTTTTGACGGCTAACGCCAAACTCTAAATCTAGGCCTATGATTCTTTACTTTGTTTTTCATGTTCCTATAATGTTCATTCCATCTCGTCCTGACAATACGGCAGGTGCGCCCTACGTATAGGATTTTACATAGTTGACATGTCAAAAGATATATTACGTAAGATGATGCACAGGTAAGGTGGTCTTGTATAGGGAAATTAAACCCCTTTGTATAAGATATGAAATTGGTAGTTCCTAATGTACTATATTTGCACATTCTGCAGTTTTTTGGGGGTTTTTTTGTCGTATTGTCAGGACGAGAAGGAATGAACATTATAGAAACATGAAAAACAAAGTAAAGAATCATAGTGTTCCCGAACATTGTCATTCCGCCCATCAAGGTAATTTGAATATATTCCATATCACTCCTATTGAACATATTCCTTCCTCTAATATATACAATAGATACAATAGACTGCGTCAACGCGAAACATTTTGGATATACCAATTGGGTACTCTATATCCCAATGGTCTTAATATGAATATGGATTTGGTAGCCTTTAGCCACTAGTTTTAATTACACTCATTATATATAAGTTAACTTCATTAATTAGGCACCTTAAACTATATGTGTTCACTAGTGTTGTATATTTCAATATAACGAATCCTAATTATTAACGTTATAGTTTCACATTGTATTTTAGTACACTATTTTTACACTTTAATAATTAGAATTATAGCAATTAATTTTTATTTTTTTCAACGAATATCACCACATCAAATATCAATTGTCTAATTTACTGCTATTTGTATTTGTATATTTATATCTAATTTGTACTATATGATAATGATTATTTGTAGTACAAACATATTATATTGTTAACATGTTTAGTATATTTATTAATTTTTTCACACTCACAAACTTTAGTGTAAATTCCTGTTGTAGTAATTCTATGGCATATTGTGATGCTATAGATGTTATCATAGCGGATAAGAAATTATCACCATATTTTCACTAAAGTTTTATATTACTACTCCTTCACTTATATCATTTATATGAAACTGTGATTCTATTGGCTAAAATAGCCAACTCCCATTTTCTCACGATATGCAAAATGACATAGATATAAGGTGGTAAATAATTCTCGATGACTATAATCGGCTAACTCAATTTCTCACAACTAACTCTTTACTTGACCCACTACAATCTGGTTTCCGCCCTAAACACTCAACAGAAACCGCTCTTGCTAAAGTAACAAAAGACCTGTTATCAGCAAAAGCAAAAGGCCATTACTCCTTACTAATTCTTCTTGACCTGTCCGCAGCTTTTGACACAGTTGACCATCCTCTCCTCCTAAAAATACTATATTCATTTGGCATCCGAGACACAGCCCTCTCCTGGTTTGCATCATATTTTTCAAACCGCTCATTTTCAGTTTCCTTTAACAACATATCTTGTGATCCTATGCCTCTCTCAGTTGGAGTACCGCAAGGCTCTGTCTTGGGCCCCTTGCTTTTCTCTTTTTATGCATCCTGCATTGGAAAACTTATAGCCTCCTTTGGATTCCAGTACCACCTATATGCTGATGATACCCAAATCTATCTTTCCTCTCCTGATATCTCTCCCTCTTTACTCAACCAGATTTCTGACTGCCTCTCTGAAATTTTCTCTTGGATATCTTCACACTACCTCCAACTCAATCTGTCCAAAACTGAGCTGCTTCTTATCCCCCCTCTTTGAGACATCCGACACCTGACATTTCTCTGATGGTTGGAGACTCTATTCTCAACACCTCACCCCAGGTCCGCTGCCTTGGGGACACATTAGACTCAGAACTCGCATTCAACCCACATATACAAACGCTTACCAAATCCTGCCGTTCACACCTAGGCAACATTTCCAGAATTTGTCCCTTCCTTACTCAAAAAACTACAAAAATACTTATTCATTCCCTCATCCTGTCATGCATTGATTATTGCAATCTACTCCTAAATGGCCTTCCAAAACACTGCCTCTCCTCCCTCCAATCTATTATGAATGCTTCTGCTAGACTCATCCACCTAAGTCGACGATCTACATCAGCTGCTCCGCTCTGCCAGTCTCTACACTGGCTCCCCATACACTCCAGAATACAATTTAAAGTATTAGCCCTAACCTACAAAGCACTCAACAGTCTAACTCCCAACTATATTTCCTCTCTCATCGTGAAATATTCCCCACCCCGTCCTCTTCGAACAACCTCTGACCTACGTCTCTACACTCCTGTTATCTCTACATCCCACTCCCGCCTCCAAGACTTTGCACATGCTGCTCCTGTCCTCTGGAATTCTCTACCCCGCTCCATTAGACTGTCTCCAACCTTGTATGGCTTCAGACGATCCTTGAAAACCCACCTATTCAGAGAGGCTTACTATCTCTCCTCCATCACGCATCTGAACCAAAGTAATACATGTACATGAACTGCCTGACTCACTGCTGCAAATACAACCGATGTAACAAGCCACCCCAACCTTATGTCTCTGCACCCTAAACCTATAGACTGTGAGCTCTCCGGAGCAGGGCCCTCTTCCTCCTGTGCTAGATTTGTTTAGTTTTGTTATGTTTTGTATTTTATCACAAATCGTTGTCATTGTATACCCCTATCATTGTACCCAGCGCTACGGAATTTTGCGGCGCTATACAAATAAATGATAATAATAATAATAATAATAATAGAAGAGTAAACTCTGATAATCACAAACAGAGAGGCCATCAGAATAGCATGTCTCGTTTTCCAACATATGGATTTAATAGGGTTTACTCAAATGGTAATAGAGATCCTCCTTATTGTAATTATAATAATAATACTAATATTAATAGTAAAAATAGGCATGAAATCCTAAGTAATTCAGGTACATCATCTTCCCCGAAACGTCCTGTTTGGCATAGATTAGGTGCAAGACCTAAATCCCCTACCCAAACACATTTTTTAGACAGAGATCAGGAAAGTAATTTCAGGGACAGGAATCTGTCTTGGGAAGGAGGAAAACCAAAAAATTGGGAAATGAGAGAAAGACCTCAAAAAAAGAGCGTTAGAAATAGACGAGGTAGAAGAGGAGGAATTAGAATCAAGAGGAGGAAACAAAAGGAAGCTAAATTAGAACAAATGAAGAAGGATATTGTTATTATTTCAGATCTAGTATTGTCTAATGATGACATTAAGTTATTGGGAAAGGGTTTAAATTTTGCCCCAAAATCTAAGCCTAACAAGTTTGAGGTATATATGGATATTCAAAAATATATCCGAAAGATAACCTTAAAAAGGTATTTTTTAAAAGATAGTAAAAGCTATGAAAAACCTAACAATACATTTCTAGAGGGTAATGATATTCAAACTCTGTGTACCCTCAAAAGTTTAGAAGCAGAAGCTGGATGTATTATTCCGTTCCTGACACTAGGAAAGACCCCTTGGAGGTTATTAGTGATTTGATGGACCTCTCTCTTTATGAAGAGGATCTACAAGTTTAGGCATACTAGTTTTAAAGGACAATCACACTTCTATCCTGTACATATGCAGGGTGAACAGCTGTCCCTTTTTAACAAGTTGGTTTGTAGAGACTTAGACATTGAGCTATCTAAATGTTATATAAATAGGTATAATGATAATTTTACAAAGAGTGAAAGGGTAGCTTTGAACTCACTAAAAAACAATAAATCTGTGGTAATAAGGGCGGCTGATAAAGGCGGAGGCCTAGTCATCCAAAATCGAGAGGCATATGTTAAAGAAGCATATAATATTTTAGGAGATTCACATACTTATAAATGTCTCACATTTAATCCCACAGTTGGTTTTTCTAATAAATTGGACTCTCTTTTGGGGAAAGCAAAAGAACAGGGCGCTCTTAATCAGGATGAATTTAATTTTATTAAACAATTAGATCCTAAGGTGCCCACCTTCTATCATCTCCCTAAAATTCATAAGGATTTACTTAATCTTCTGGGACGTCCCATTATTTCGGGTATAGGATCCCTTTGCCACAATTTGTCTAAGTATGTGGATTTTTTCCTCCAACCCCTGGTCATTAAAACAAAAAGCCTATCTTAAGGATACTGCAGAGACAATTAGAATTTTTGAGGGTTTGGATTGGGGAGATGATTTAAGGTGGGCAACCTTTGATGTTTCATCTCTGTATACAGTGATTCCCCACAACAAAGGTTTAGAAGCAATCAAACAGGCTTTTAATGGGTACGATATTCCTGAGATCCATCTCAAATTCATAT